>NC_135911.1:5741197-5758697 GCF_964194155.1 Cetorhinus maximus | reverse complement strand
TCTGCTGAATGTCATCCAATTCTAAGACAGAAAGAAAGCAACTGGTTTATAAGGATCATGGCATTGTCAAGATTATCAGTTATATTTCCTCGTCCAGATTACGGAACAGCTCCAGTTAATATACCGACATTCCCCAAGCGCAAACAAACTGGCCCGGTAATCCGCTGAAAAATAGTTTCTTGAACCTACACTGCTGTTTGAGAGTCAGTTTCAATAGACGAATGCATTTTGCATTATTTGGCTCTCCTCCACTATCTGCATTTTAATGGTAACGGAATTCACCTTTATGCAAGAGATATTGGCAATGTTCCATCGTGAATTTTCTTTGTTGGAGAAAATAAAATCCGTGTTAACCTAGAAATGTTTCGGTGTAATTCGTAGCGCCTTTGTTTAATTAGCCGATTTTTTATTTGTGTGTTTAGATGTTGTTTAAATAGCTTCTATATGCAGATTTGAGAGATTCCGCTTTAATATTCTGCTAAGAATGATCAGATTGGTTAGTTAATTAGTGCATGAACTTTACAGCGTTGGCTACACAGCATTCGTTCAAGCTCGCACGTCATTCAGCTCGTTGGCTGACAGAGAATGCGCCGTGCAATTTCAATCACAAATGGCCCCTGAAACGACTGCATACCACCTGAGGGAACACAGTCTGGATGTTTTGACATCAACATGTATCTTCCCGAAGTCAGGATCCAAACCCGAAAATGTCACCAAGGGAAGGCATCGTCATTTTTTTTGAAATTAATAGTCTTTAAACCAGACTGCAAGTGCGAGGTAAACTTGCTTAACAATGCACAGCAGCCATTAATCTGGAGTTGACAATGCTGAACTAAAATTTGCGTGCGGACGACACGACATTTACTCTGTAATAATCAGGTCGATTGAACTTTCGTGGGATTTCGGTGGATAACTGTCCTCGGCCAGAAAAAAAAGGCAGCGAAATTCCGTATAACAAAGGATCATGCAGCAGCGAATTCCACACTCTAATCGTATTCTGGATCAATAGTTTCCTCCTGAGTGTTAGTTTGTGTTAATGTTGAACCCCTATTTTACTGGCTCACAATTTTGCCTGTGACCTCAAGCTGAACGATTTTCTCCACATTTAGACTATTACAAAATTCAACTGATCTTGCGATTAATAATGCTGAATGCTATTTCGGAGAAGTTAATCATGATACAAAAGTAGCATTGATACATTCCTACCACGTTAATATCTGTCTTTTTAAAACAGCGAATCCTTAAACTGGCTACCTTTTTCTTTGCCTTTCAGCTTTGTATCTGTCAAAGCATGACGTTAACAGGAAGATTGTGGAATCATTGAAACAGTTTACGATTTATATAATAAGGAAGTTCTTTGCAGGTGGATTGAAATATTTAACGGTTGATATATCAAGCATGCTGCTGCGTGCATAACTCTGCAACAACACAATAATGTAGATGATGCTACATATAGAAGTAATTAATGATCTTGGACTGTAGTGTGAATCTGACCCGATCGCAACGGCCTTCCATTCCACGCCCAGCCAGACGACCATCTCATGTAACAGAACCACGCATTAGTCGGGATCAATAATTGACGGAGAACTCACTGCTGAAGATGTGTATCTGACCAATAAGTCGACACTCAGTGCAGCATCTCAAGAATTGTTGTTTAATATGCGCCATTGTTGGATATTGTATTCAAATTCGACGCACCAAACTTTGCAATGATTCGCAAATAGTGTTGGGAGCACAGGGAAAATTTAATCGACAGTACCATGGGCGTCAGTTATATAGACAGCGGAGGGGAGCTGAGATTTTTCTTATCACGGCAAGGAGGTTACCGGATCCTATGATAGTGACGCCCAACATGATGAGACCATCATTCTTAAGAAAAAAAAACAATAAATTGTTCCCTCGTCCAGGATGACTAGCAAAAAAGAAACACAGATTTAAGGTTATTCATAGACAAATCATAGGGTGGGGCGGAGGGTGTTGACGGGGAGCAACACCTTATCGTGCAGAACAAACATTTGCAAGGTTGTTGGAAAAGATTTCTGGAAAGCAGCTAATCAGAGAGAGAGGGAGAGATGGAGAGAAATTAAACTCTTTCATATAGCAGTTACAGGCAAGTTGGAGGGTTGGGATCTTTCTATGCAGGTTAAATCCATGATGCAGGCGAAGATTACATCTGTACATTTAAAATTATTGCTCGGCATTTCTTTGTTCTACGTGTGGGGTAGGAATTGAAGGAATATTTTGTGCAGCGTGTATTTTACACAAATACCAAATATATTTCCCACCTGAATCCTTTAAAGACTCTTCGCACGTTAGAATCTCTGGAATAGAGAGATGTGAGAGTTTCAACACTATTTCAATTTCAGCACGTTTCCCCGTCTCCCTCCCACCCACCCTCTCGATATAATATACAGAACTTACAGTACAGGTTAAGGTATTCGACAAACTGGATTAAGTACTTCCACGCCCTTAATATTTCGACATACTGCAACTCATAATACCTACATGTACTTCCGCTCGCTTCCTGCTGAAGCGGCAACTTAACCTACCAATAAATAACAGCAGAATATTTACCTCAGCTGATCCTTGTATCATATTCATAAAAATATGAGGTCTAATCTGGGCCACAATGTTGATCTCCATTTTCACGAAGAGCAGACTGCTGGGGTTGCAGTGGCAAAAAGCGCGAGGCTGGCATTGGTCACCTTACTTGAATAAAGTTTGGGCAGTAACATACAGAGATATCACATTGAATCTCCCCGAGACGTTCATCCAATAGTTGCATGGCATGCATTAGGATATTTTACTTGCATATTATACATGCCTAAAATATAAGACATCGCAAAATTCCATTTTTAACGTCGCGGTAAGTCTCAATTAGTAACATGCACCGTGCTTGTGTTTGCAAATTAATTAGCACAACTGTGAAACAAAATGCTTTTAGCAGATTTTATTTTTCTCCGGGACTTTGCCAAGTACTTCCCGTCAACGATTGTTCAATTACATTATTTAAGGAGATACATGTTGCTTTTCCCTGATTATGCACGTCCCCGATCAACTATAGAGGTCGTTCTGTAATTTTTCCTTATTAATTTGGACTGAGTTACATTTCAAAATAAGATTTAAATCCATGGAATTCGGTACCGAGTGGGTAGTCTGACCCATATAAATTAGAGGAAAATTTCTGTCCTTGCAATCAAATGTCCCATTCCTAAGACTATCGTCAACCAGAGCAACTAACCAAATACATTATTTAATGCCTGCTTTTCTAGGTAAATTGCATTCAAAGGGTGTTGGTGATCAGGGATTTTCATTCGAGATGGCCATGATTATGCTTGGCAAAGTACGACAGTCATTTGAGGTGTCTTTCTGCGGTCTGGCTGGCCAGCATCTTCCCCGTTCATAGCACCTGCCGCTGGCGCATTGGAAGTTTGTACAAGTTGGAAACCAACACAGCCAGCGACCTTACGAATGCAGCTTCAACAGCCATCATGTCCTGAAGTGCGACTTCAACGCAGAGCTTCTGGGCGAAGGTTGTGACTCCACAACGGCGTCACAGGAACTCGTTCATAAACTCGATCAGCAAACCTGTCATTCTTAACCTCCAAATACGTTTTATTTCTAAATTCACTGTGCTAGCGATTACTTCCTTGTTACCACTATATTGTTTAAGGAGGATTAAATGAATTCCTTATTCAGTTAATTAGCTTACATGTTATTGATTGTCCTCCAACTTTGTGTGACACAGCATCCGAAAATATGCCCTCGTAATGCGAAACTATGTAGCCCACGGATAGGATTCTTCTGCTGCCAACCCTTAGGGTGCATTCTACCAATCTGCTTAGTTAAAAAAAACGCATAAAACATTCATATGAAAACAATACAAATCATGTAAAGAAGGATGCAGCCATTGTCAATCTCTAGCTTTTTGAAGAAATATACTTCAGATCAGGTACCTTTTTCTTTTGCGTTAAGTTTTTCTTCTGTTCAGGATTACATGATAAACAAACCAAAAATTGTAGGATTAGACAACATTTTTCACGAATGGAGGAGTTTCGTTATTGGTTAGAACACTTTGCCAACTTGGTGCCAAATCGATAAAGTTAAAAATCGTCATCATTCCGTTAGTGTGCAGGATTCAGCAACAGTTGTGACAAAAAACGATAATAATCATGACTCATGGAGCGTCGGAAATTCATCTTGTCCTCTATCGGATGGTCGACCTGTTTTACTGTCTGCCCAGTATTTGCTTTTATTGAAATCAACAGAAGCCAATGTGGGCATATTGCCAAGCAATGGGCTCCTGAATTGATTACTTCACTTTTTAACGAAAATAAAAGTATTTTCTTAATGTTTCAAAATAATAAGGCATGTAATGTAAAGCGACACCGGGAATGATTTGCTCACCTAGATCTTTTACAGCTTGTTGACAGTCGCTTAGCTCTGTAATTCGTAAAAATGATGATCCACACTGATGTGTCAGCAACACTGCGCAGTTTCCCCCTTCCCATCTTTCTACATGCATCCATCAAGGACCTAGACCTGAGTGGCAAGGGCAAAACTTCAAAGTATTCAGATTTTACAGGGCTATGCATTGCCAGGAAGGTGTTGAAATATGTCAAACTAACGCATTGGACTGGTGGGATGGGAGGAACCATTGCAGTTGAAATTAGTAGAGAAAGTCATGTAGTGATACCTTTTGGTAGGAAGAGGTAATGGACAACTTGTGGTAGCATTCAAAAAGGGGATTAAAGCTGCTGATGTGGGTTTGGGTGTATAAGAGCACAAATCGTTGCAAGTTGCAGGGCAGATTGAAAACGCTGTCACTAAACCAGATGAAATCCTCGGCATCATAAATAGTTGAATAGGCAGCAAAGAAAGAAAGTTATGGTAAAACAGTTTAACCGCTAAATCGATTTCAACTAGGGAATTGTATCATATTTTGGAGACCATAGTTTAGGGAGAAGTGAAGGCATTAGTGAGGTTAGAAAGTGAATTCATGGGAATGTTTCCAGAGATGATTTTTTCTTCTAGGTGGAAAGATTGGAGAATTTAGGGCTGTTGTACAGAGACACAATATGATTGAAAGGAGATTTGATGGGGCTTTTCATATTCACGACGTGTCCTGGACATGTTACACAGGCATAGACTGTTCCCATCTGGAATGGGCAAGAACCGGAAGACTTTGATTTAACGTAAACAGACAGAAAACCAAAGGGGACATGGGGAAAAAAATAAATGTGCAGCACGTCATTGGGTTCTGAATTGCAATGCCTAAGAATGAGCTCGGCGAAGGGACAATCGTAGCTTTCAATAGGCAGCTTGGCAATTCATTGAATAGCAAGCAAGTTGCAGCGCTTCATGTGACCGTCGGGAGCATGGGAATAGCCGCGCTATTCAAGTAGTGATCCGCCTCCCACGCGAAGAGCTAGATGGCCACTTCCTGTGCTGTAACCGATCTATGACAAGATGTAGTATTTGATTATGTTACAGATGTTTAGTTTCTCTTCGGGAAACATGGTTTTCTCCCACATGTCTAACTTTACTGGAAGAACCCCCAAGTAGTCGTCCTGCGAGCAACCGTTTCCTCAAATTTGGCGGCAGAGACTTTGCTGATAGAGATTGAAAGTAGACTGCTAACAGGAAATGACAATTTCTATTTATTGCCCCTTAGTTTAGAAATCCCCCATAGTTGGCAATACCTTTCCTATATATATCAATCGCAATGGCTGTTATGCAGGTGTATAAAGTAATTAGGAAATAGAAGAGAAGGTTATCGTTAATTCTGAGGACAATTGAATTCAAAAATAGAGCGCTTATGCTTCAGTTATGTAGATCACTGGTGAGACTACATCTGGTATACAGTTTATTGTATTGCTCCACTATTTAAAAATTTTCCAGAAAGGCTTCCAAGACGGTTTGCTAGACTAATAGCAGGAATGGGTTGTTCTTTATAAGAGGAAAGGTTGGACAGCCCATGCTTGTGCCGGCTGCAATTAAGAAAAGGAATGCACGGCTTGAATGAAACAGGTAGGATCATTAGTTAACTTGACAGAATGAATGTGGCATGGATGTTTCCCATCGTGGCAGAATGTAGAACGAGGGTTCACTATTTAAAAACAAGGAGGCACTGATTCAAGACAGAGATTACGCTTTCCTCCCCTGTCTCTCAGAGGGTCGTGAGTATTTCGTAAATTCTTCCTCTAATTTCGGAGGAATCAGACTCCTTAAAAAGTTTTATCGTGAGAGGTAGATAAATTATTGATAAGCCAGGGGTGGAATGTTATCGGGATAGCTGTGAAGCTGCAGGTTACAGTCAGATCAACTGTGATCTTATTGAATGGTGGAGCAGGCTCGATGGGCCGACTGACCTTCCACTGCTTCTAATTCCTATGTTGGCACGTTGGCCCATCAATGGATGAGGCAACTTCTAACGTAGACAGGAACATTCCTAAGTTATTTTGTACACTTTGTTTGGCTCAGAAACTTTAGGAAGCATTTAACGCACATTTACCTTTTGGGTCTTAATGCAGTGAATTCTTTATCAAATTACCTTTCTCCTTTGCTTTGAGTTTTTCTCCTGTTATGGAGTTGAAGATAAAGCAGAAACAATTGGAAATAATCAAAGCCTTTTCCCTGTGGGGCAAATTCTTCTACATCGTTTTGAAATTGTCGGCAAGGCAGTAAAATGCACATTCCAATAATAATTGGCGGTTTCTAACCCGCCTGATCGGTCATATTACCGACATTAAATTCCCACCCAGTAATCTTGAACTCATTGCAGCTTTATTTAAAATATCGAAACTGAGGCCTCAACAGGCATATTTTCCCCTACAGTATCTAAACTTCGATGGCAAGAACGAAGATATACTCTGTGAAATGTCAAGCATCGAGATGGCAGTCGCAAGTGAATTCTGACATTCTGCTACAGAGGTAATTAACGCCCTGTGGAACCAATTAGCAATTGGTCTTCGAATGGGAGATAGGTTAGAATCGTACGTGATGCAGAAAATAATTCTCTCACCAAATTCGTTCAGAGATTCTTCGCACTTGCTCAGATCTGCAGTTCAGAAAAGCAACAACCTGATCGCTCACGTTTAAATTAGAACCTGAGTTCTCACGTTAAGCTCGTTTCTCATTCTTTTCCTTACTGGCCATATTTACCCTGGTTTCAATTCCTCATTAAAAGGCCGATACCAAATCCTTATTCTCTTGATTTTTTGAGATAGTCGGGGGGAATGGGGCCCCCTGCACTTTGGAGGAATTCTAAATTGTTCTTCCTTTAGCGACTCTTCTACGGCAAACACTGCATGGTTAATTTCCTGGCCCGGATTGCCCTGTAGTCATGCCTCAGTAATCCTGACTATGCCTGAATACACCTCCAGATTGATGGCCTTAAGCTGCCTTTTTCTATTTCACATTACTGGGCGTGCATTTTAGCTCATTTTTAATATCAGTTCCGTTCTTGTTATGTCCATCCTGTGATTTATTTTTTAGATTTATGTTCTTCAGTTCCATTTGTTCGCCAGTGGCCAACACTTGGAAGGGAGACGCATATAGCTGATGAAATCTATTTCAGAAGAAAAAGGTATGAGCTGACACATTTTGTTCTGCAGAGCAATGGAAGGTAACAAAATCGAAAATATAACAAATCAAAAGTTCACAGCAGCGTAGCGATCTAGGGGTATATGTGAACATATGCTTAAACGGACAGAGATGTTGAAGAATTTTTAACGATGGTATATGTGATCCATGGTTTAAGAAAGAGAGGCGTTGAGAACAAAATCAAGGAAGTTGCAGTGATTAATTAGAAAGCATTGGTTCTGCCTCAACTGGAGCATTGTGTCCAATAAAGATACTGTCATGAAGTTATTAATGTATATATTATTATTCGAAAATATTGTTCTCTTAAAGTAGACGTTCAGTCTGTTGGTGTGTCTTAATTGGATTCAAGCCAGCTAGTCTAGGCGCTTTGATGTGTACTAGTTTGGCCATTTCCTACTTTATAATCGTTTTGCCTGGTCAATGCACGGCCTCTTACCAATCAATATCGCTTTATAGCCTCCTTACGTTCTCAAGATAAATAGCCTTTATTTGCATCCTTTTATGGAACATTCAAGAAGTGAGGTGAAAACCACCACCTAGCCAGCAGATACCTAGCAATATGTTTATGTTACTAATAGAATTGATGCTATGAAAGGTGTTTTATTGTTCAACGTTGGAGTTCAAAGAGGCTGCTAATTCAATGAGAAATTAAATTCAATGAACGATGCTAAGAATAGGTTTAGCAGTTTTGTGTGTGTAGAGCAGAGGCAATGTGAGATCAAAAGCAGCTGAAAGCCTCCAACAGTCTCCACAGTAACAAACGCGAAAATAGCCTCAATTTATATTCGTAAAGTGTGTTGACTCGCTAATTCTTTGAGTTAATATTGCCTTAATGGGCATTAGTTTCGGAATTTGTTAAAAGTTATGATTGTAGTAATTTGTAACCATGCGCATATGTTTAACTTGTGCAAATAAATAAGAGGTTTCATTTAGCAGAATATAAAACCTCTCAAGAACAAGGGGTCTCTTAGCAGAATTTAAAGTTGCATGTTAAACATATCACTCAAAATTAAAGGTGATGACAGTTGTTATATGTTTTCCTCTGTGGTTTTTTCAACAACTCAGCTGCACCAACTGAACAGTAATTACGACCCGTAATTTGGAATGGTCCGAAGTCTTCAAAGAGATTTTAGAAAACGTTTACAAGAATGAGAGATGAGGGACTTAATCGGAAGACTTCCGTACATACTGGATTTTACTTGAAGAAGTGACAGTTGAGAGGAGATTTGATAGAGGGATTCAACTATGAGGATTCCACACAGAGTCGATTGAGAGGTTTGTGGATGCTAAATATGCTGAACACACAAAAATAGATAGGAAGCTCAGTTATGGGGAGAATGTAAGGAGGCTATAAAGACATATCGATAGGTAAGTGACCGTGCAAAGGCCAGGCAAATATATTATGAAGTAGGAAAAGTCAAAAATGTCCTTTTTGGCAGCGATAATGAGAGAGAAAGCATATTATCTAAATGATGAGAGGTTGCAGAACTCTGAGATTCGGAAGAAACTGGGTGTCCTAGTGCATGAACCACAAAAGGCTAGTATGCAGGAACAGCGATCAATTAAGAAAGCTATAGAATTTAATCGTTCATTGGGACAGGAATTGACTCAAAAACAGGGAGGTTATCCTGCATTTGTAGAAGGCACTTGTGAGACCACAAGTGGAATACCGTGTACATTATTGGCCTGCTCATTTCAGGAAATGTGTAAATGCGTTAGAAGCAGTTAAGAGAAGGTTTGTTAGGCCATTACGCTTAATTGCTGGGATGTACTATGATGAAAGGTTGGACATTTTAGAAATGTATCCACTTGTGTTTAGGAGGGTAAGAAATAACGTTATCTAAATAGTAAAGGTCCCGGGTGGTATGGACAGTGTGGATGTGGAGTGGATATTTCCTCTTGTGGTAGAATCTAGAACTAGGGGTTACCATTGAAAAATGATGCGTCTCACATTATAAACAGAGGTGAGAAGATTTTTTTTTTCTCAGAAGGCCGAGAGTTTTTGGAACTCTCTTCCTCAAACGGCAGTGGAAGCGGGCTCTTTGGTTATTGTAAAGGCAAGGCTAGTTAGAATAACAAGGGGGTGAAAGGTTATCGTATGTAGGCAGGAGGTTACAATCCGATCAGCCGTAGTCTTGTTGAATGGCGGAGCAAACTTGAAGGTGCGACTGAATTAACCCTGGCACTAGTTAGTGTGCTCGTATGTTTACTTTTGCGGTTGCTAGAAGAGTCAGAAACAAGCGAACGTAAAATTAGGATGTGTGGAACGGCGAAAGGAAGTATATTTATTTGGAATACAATAATTGTTAAGATCTGCAATGCAATGCCTGAGAATATAGTCGAGGTAGACTCGAGGTAGGCTTTCAAACTGGAATTAGCTAAACATCCGAAGTATTGAAAGTGCTGGGCAACAGGGAAAGGAGAGTGGGGCTAGCAAGAGATGTGCTGGCAGACAGGCGACACAACCGGCTGAATGTCTCTCTTTTCTCTGCAACAATGATTTCATTCTGACCCTTGATTATAAACAAACGTATACTATTGCTTGAACCTGTCCTTGATGTAGCGAATTCCAATGTGTCATTTTTTAGTGTGTCAAGAAACGTTCTCTAAAACCATGATATGGTGCATTAGTGGTTATTTTGCTTTGAAGCACGCCGTCTCACTTTCCTTAGAGGTCGAAGAATTGTCTTTACGTTTACAATACCAAATTTCTTCATCGGTTCATTGAGCTATCAGGACAAGCACATCATTGTCTGCTTTGTGCAAAAATGAAAAAGAATCTGCTCATTCGTTGCCATTGGTTGCAATCTCAAATTCCCATTTCATCATTGTATTTTTTTCCAGCTTCTGTACTGTACTACCTCATGCAATTCAATACAATGAACACATACAGAAAATTACTTTTAGTCATTCAAGTATCCTCCAGAACGATATAGGACGTTCCTTGGTAATACTGGTTTTAAAGTGCTAATTTATAATTTTTGTTCCAAATCCCTCGATGGCCTCAGCCATCGTTAGCTCTGTAATTTCTTTCTGCACCTGAGCTCTCCGAAATGTAGGTCTGGCCATTTGATGCATTCCTATTTTAATTGCTTCAATATTGCATCACTGAATTCAGCTGCTTCATCACAGAATTCGTAAACCTTTCCGAATCGATGCCCCTCTACACATCTTTCCATTTTTACGATGCCTCTTAATGCCTATCTGATTGATCAAACTTTTTGCCAAGCCTTCAAATGTAGCCTTATGCGGAGTTGCATCAATTGTTGCGTCACTACTACAGATATCAGGCACTTGCCGAAGTTCTGTTGTGTAAACGGTGCCATATATGTGGAAGTTGTTTTTGCCGTTCTTGTTAGTTAGAGGGTTGGATTCAGAGTTCGTATTCCTATATTTTGTAGAAAGTTAATATCCTGCATTCTTCTGTGTTAAGAAAAATATACAGAATTCCAAAAAAGCTAAAAGCAGGTGGAAGTCTAACTTTGGACGCTGACGTTAAACAAGTGAGAAGCATCTTCTGCCCGTTCAATAACCAGTACGATGCCCTGTTACAGTCAGGGGAAGCATAAATCTGCCGAGTTCCAATTGAGCAGTAAATTTGGTAATACCCATTTTAAACCGCGCAAAATGGAAACGTTATTCTCCATTTTCAGAGCAAAATAGATCATTATGCAGGCATTCCAACCATTGGCATTTATATTTCACAATGTACTCCATCTACCCTACTTCATTTCACCCTATTAAGATCATCTTTTCCTTCTTTCTCTCACGTGAATTTATCTAGATTCCCTTCCTTACATTTTGCTTTACAGCTAGAGGTTGGACATTCTCCTTTCAAAGATAAAGTTCATGAATTCCATACTGGACATATACCATAATAGGTTTTATGTTTTTCTTTATGAATCCCCTAGGTTTAGTGTTTCCCATGAATCATCTTCTCCACATATATTCTGCCAAACACCTTCATGTGGAGTTGCTCAGTTGATAGCTTTTGCAATAATTTATAATAAGTTGCTTTGGAGAACGTCTGAAAGAATAAATTATCACTTGCAAGACTAATTGGCATCTCTTTAACGCAACACGTTGTTTAGCCCATTACCTTTTTCTACCGATTTTCGATTCTCTTCTGTCGAAGGGTGGAAGATAAAATCACTGATTCTGAAATAATTCAAGCCCCTCACATGTTGCAAATTTTTATTTAGTTAACATTGGATGTAGCCCAGCTGACCCTTAGCTTCAATGTTGCAAACATGTAACCATTATCATTGTCATAGGGCCCAAGTATTAATTTAAGTAGAGCACTGCACTTGTTCATTGATGTCACAACCATAGCCATTCCAAAGCGTTTCACAATAAAAAAATTGTGCCACGTGACCATTTCTGCCCTGCTGGAAAGGCTCATCGACCTGAAACTTCAACGTTTGATCCTCCCTCCTGGGATATTGCCTCGACCTGCTGAATATTTCCAGGGGTTTCTACATTCATTTCCGAACTCTGCCCGGCCTGGTCTCACACAGGTCCAATCATACACAAAAAAACTCTGTCTCTCACTCGCGCCTAACACCAAGCAAACACCATTTAACTCCAACCTGGTCTCAAGCCCATATATGTTCACACGATTTTAAAACTGAGTTTACCGACCTCAAACATACAATAAATTAGCCATGCCCAATTCCTATTCTCCATCCTGAAACAAACGCAATACCCTCTGCACTCAAACGTACCCGTCCCGAACTTCGACTATTAGTGTATTCACCGACACCATCTCTCCGGAAAAGTAAATTTCACATGACCGTAATTCTCATTGGTGCGACCACTTCCATACCCTACATTATCCCTAACTTAACTTTCTACTACGCCAACGCAACACTATCTGATCTCATTCATATCAGGTTATACTTATCAATATCACATATGGTTGACCTTTTTCAAATTAGACCTCCCACAAAAATTATGCATCCTATGCCAGTCTGCACCAACAGGTGTTGCACACTTAATGTCTGGACCTCAAAGATACATGAAATCGCACATAGCTGACTGAAGGCTATGCAGCCTTATCCTACTGGATCCCTAAGATGATTCCATAGAGTAAGACTGATGTCATGAATCCTCAAGCTCAATTGCATTCGAACTCACTGATACCCAGTTTTACGCATAAAGGCAAGCACACATAAATTACAAAATGAATACAGGGTGTGAATCATTCGCGGATACCACCTAGAAGCAGGCACAAACATAGCCAAGCTCCCCCAGTTTCCAATTCAGCCAGCGCCGACCACACACAGAGCGGACTTCTCCCTCCACGGACTCAGATATACTCAGCCTCGTCAAGTATATCTCTCTCAGAACAGACACCAACCATAGCTGGTCTCACCCGGAGTGGTGCTTACCTGTGCACGTGCAAAGAGCTGACAGTATCGATATCTGAACGGATCCCTAGCCGAACGCAACACAACCGCTTAATTGTTGTGGCCGACTGCAACCACACGCAAACTTAACTGTACCCAACCTTCCATATTCCTAATCTCACCGAACGATCTCTTATCTTACGAATGATCATCGCTGAAGTATGACCACCATTTAAGGTAGATGTTTGAGATCTGTATGCCGAAAATCAGCCGGCCCTTACTCAATCACTCACTTTTCAAGAACCACTTCAATCAATTCATCGTCTTGGAGAGACTGTGGCCATCAATTTATGTGAGTTCAATTCTATCATTTCCACATAAAAATCCAATAATATTCCACGTAGGTCTCTGGTTTTCTGACGTTTTACATATTTACTCACCGCATTCTTGAAGTTTAGTCTGGAGAATATTTATTTCTGAAATGAGCATAAAAACATTTTTTCAATCCCTTTCCTTTGGTTTTCTCCAATAATTTTGTCACTTACAGCATCACTGCTGCCGGCCCAGATCCATTTTAAAGAGACTCATTAGCATATCTTCAGAAACTGACCAGTGAAGGGCCTTAGTTATATAATTTCATCCATGAATTCAGAAAAACTCAAAGAAATTTTCCTCCAATATTGGACTCTTGAGAATTTGAGTTGTTGCTGTAATGTGGGAAATGAAACAGCAATTCCCAGAAATATAAATTGAATAGTGAACATGATTTATGTATAAATCAATGTTGATTTCAGAGTCTATCATCCAAATACGTTGGAAGCAACCCTTTGAGGTGCATGGAAATATGCCTTGGTGTGTGGGGAAATATTGTCTTCCTTTAACATCTCGCCTGTGAGATTACACGCCCGGCAGCTCGGCACTCTTATAATATTGGCGACCAACAGTATCAGCCAAGTCTTAGTGATCAGGATTTTAAACCATGAGATCCAAACTCAAACTAAGAGTTTTACAAGCAGAGCCAACACTCTTACGATAGGGGCAGTGCAGAATCAATTATGTTGTTTACCTGAATCTTTGTCCCCGAGATCTCCTTCTGCAAGAGAAAAAATAAAACTTGCGTTCATGACCTTAAAGTTATCAAAAATGCTTTGCAGCCAATGTCATTCCTCTGAAGTAATGCTATATTGCAGAACAAAGTGCAAGCAGTTCGCACACCATATGTTCCCACAGGCAATAAGAAGATGTAGCCGATTGATCATTTTCTTGACTTTTATGGAGGTTTAAATTTTGGCCTTCAATTGCTGCCGTTACTCCTGCAACAGAATTATAGGATCGAATTAAGAAAAAAAATCCCGCCAATAAAGAGGAAAGACAGTGACCCAGCTAAATATCTCCATCAAAATGCTTCAATTCCATTAGTGCAGTCCACCGCCGCTGCGGCAATGGGATCTCAGACTAAATCATTCCGTTCAAGTTTCTCGGGGGGAGGAATGTTAGAACTTCAGGTATGTTGTCAATTTATGCCATTATTACAATGCGCATTTTAGACGGCCTGTTACATTAAAATTGAGCAATTAAATTCAAATTAAAAGTTATGACATTTAGCGCAATGGCAACAATTATTGTTGCGCTGAATGTTGGCAAATGTTTTTTTTTAGGGAATCTTCAGGTAACTCCTGCCCTTTGCTATATGGTTGGCCCCGTTTTGTTGAGTTCTCCTGTATATTGTTTCCTAGATTTAAATGCATTTTAAAGCCTTCATCCCATCCACTCGCTGCTGATGTTATTATGTCCTACACGAGCCCCTCTGACTGGCATCAACGAACCCCATCAGAATGTCGTTCAACATCTTTCGCTCTCGTACACTTGCCATTAGATGCAAATTTGTCATTTACATGAGGGCACCATGCAGTACTGATTCCGGCAGTATTATTATGCTGTGAGTGGAATTATCCTGTTCATTTCCCAATAATGCTTAGTGATTTATTTTCATTCAGAGGCCCAAGTTCTGGACTCCATCAGAAAACCTTGCATTCTTGTAACGACTCTTGTCAGCTCACTGGTCAGACTTCAGTCTTCTAGATAGCCAGGCCGATCATTCAGAAAATGTATAATGCTCGGTTCAAATATCATGCTTTCCATGTCTTCGCTGTTACCTGTGTTTTGTTACGTGTGCGCATAATTTTGAAAACGGAAATAACATTCGCAAATCAGCCTGACAGTGACCAGGTGGCCTGTACTTTGTCCTTTGTTAATTGATTCGTGTGACCTGGGCGTCGCTGGTGAGAACATCATTTACTGCACATCCCTAATTGTCCTTGAGAAGGACTTGGTGAGCTCCTTCCTTGAAGCACGAGTGTCCATCTGAAGTAGGTCTATCTAAGGTGCTGTTAGTGAGTGAGTTCTATTATTTTGATCCTACGCGAGTGAGGGAATCGCGATATATTTCAAGTTTGGATGTTGAGTGGCTTGTAGATGAACTTTAAAGTGGCGATGTTCCCACATTTCTCCTACCCTGGCCCTTCTAGATGGCAGCGAGCATTGGTTTGGAAGGTGCTGTGAAAAGAGCCTTGGCGATTTCCTGCAGTGCAATTTGGAGATATTATTCACTGATGCCACTGTCCGTCGGCGGTGGATGGAGTGAATGCGTGTGGATTGGATGCCAATCAAGTGGGCGGCTTTGCCTTGGGTTTTGTCAAGTTTCTTGAGCTACACGCAGTCAGGCAACTGAGGAGTGTCAATCACACAGATGAATTGTGCCTTTTAAGTTGTTTACAGACTTTCGTGGATCAGGCGATGAGATACAATTCGCAGTGTTCCCAGGCTCTGATCTGCTCTTGGAGCCATTGTCATTTATTGTCATAAGGTGATGGTTTGATAATGTCTTGATTAAGGTGGTCATTGCTTGGCACTAGTCTTGCTGCATTTGGAAATTGACTGCTTCAATATTTAAGGCGTCGTGAATGGTGCTGTAGGTTGTGTGATCATCAGCAAATAGCCCCACTTCTGATATTCTGATGGAAGAAATTTCCTTGAAAAAGCAGCTGAAAAAGATTAAGCCTAGAACACTACACTGAGGAAATCATGCAGTGATTTTCTTTAACTGTTGGCCATTGACATACAACAACGACAACAATCTTTCTTCATGCTAGGTATGACTTCAATCAACGCAAAGTTCTTCCCCTGATTCCCATTGACTTCAAATTTTCTTGTGTTCCTTGATGGAAGAATCGGCCAAATTCTACTTTGATGTCAAGGACAATCACTCTCACATCAGCACTGGAGTTCAGCTCTTTTGTTCATGTTTAAGTCCGTGATGAGGGCAGGAACTGAGGGACACTGGCGGAACCCAAAATCAGCAGTGAGCAGGTAATTGCTGAGCAAGTGCCGCCTGATAGCAGTTCCTCTCCATTTCCTCACTTCACCGATGATCGATAGTATACTGATTGGACGTTAACTGACTGGTTTGGATTTGCCCTGCTTTGTCTGTACAAGACATACCTTGGCAATTAAATACATTGCCAGGTAGATGTCGGTGTTGCATCTCTACTGGAACAGCCTGGCTAAGAGCGCAAAAAGATCTTGAGCAAGTCCTCAATACTACTGCCGGAATGTTGTCAGTGCACATAGCCTTTGCAGCATCCAGTGCCTTCAGCCATTTCATAATATCATGTGGTGTTAGTTGAAATAGATGAAGGCTGGCACCTGCAATGCTGGCTATCTCTGGAGGGGGCCAACATGGGTCTCCCACTCGACACTTATTGCAAATGTTTCAGCCTTATATTTTGCCCGATGTTTGGCACTCAATCATCAATTAGGATGGAGACATTTGAGAATCATTTCAGGCGTATTATTTGATTGTCCACCGACATTTCCGACTGGACGTGAAAATGCTGCGGACCTTAGACCTGCTCCGTTGGTTGTGTAATTGCTTACCTCTATCTATCACGTGCTGCTTATGCTGTCTGTCACGCAACTGGATCTGCTATGTCGCTTCACCCTGTTGGTGCTTCATTTTTAGGCATGCCTGGTGCTGCGCCATGAATTTCCCCTTGCACTCTTCACTGAACCAGCGTGAATACAAAGGCTGGCCTGTAACTCCAGGGTGTCAGATATCCTGGGACATGAGGTTATACATTGTGATTGAGTACAATTCTGCTTCTGCCGATGGACCACATAGCCTCGTGGCTACCTCGCCTTGACATGCTTGATCTGTTCCGAATTTATCCTCTTTTGCACAGTGCTAATGCAGCACCACACGTTGTTTGGTATCCCAAATGTCTCCACAACGACTGTGTGGTGGTAACTGCTACCGATACTTTCATGGACAGACGCCCCAGCAGAAGGGAGGTTCCTGAGGATGAGGCCAAGTATGGTTCCCCACCTTGTTTGCTCCCTCACCAGCTGTCACAGACCTAGCCTAGCACTTATATCCTTTCGCACACGTCTCGCTCGGTCTACAGTGATGCTACAAAGCCATTTTTGGTTTTGGTCACTGAACTGAGTTGTCCACCATTTCCGCCCTCAATGCTCCTCCAAGTGATATT
>NC_135911.1:5656197-5736197 GCF_964194155.1 Cetorhinus maximus | reverse complement strand
ATAAAGTTTAGCGACCAGTTTTGCTTTTTTAAACGCCCATTCAACCTGCCTTGTCACCCTGAGCAATTTGTGCACATTGACATCCACGTGGAAATACCCTGAAAAACATTTAGATTTTGACACATTCTCTTGCATTGCCTCGCCTCGTCCTCTCCACCAAAATGATGTGATCGCATTTTTCTGCGCAAGACAGCATCTGTCAGTTGTCCGTCCGATCCATCTACCAACGGAAAGCTGGTGATATAATGACTACTCTGATTGAACTGTTTCGGCACAGATACCTGTTCCGCCCGACTCACCAGGGACCCCAAGACCACCGAAACACCCTTGTTACGTGAGATGTAATTAAGGGGTAAGTATTCACCAGGACATCGGTTGAATACTTCCCTTCGTTTCTTTCAAATATGGCATTGGGTCATTTACGTCCAAGTTCGAGGGCAGACCTCGCCTCGTTTTATGGACTAAACGGCTACACGGTACTTCCTGCAATATATTGCTGCATCACGGCTGCACTGATTTGTCTGCATCTGCGCCTGGGCTCAACTTATAACTCTGGACGTGAATTCACGACCTTATGACCACAAATCGGATGTCCTGTGGACCGAATCACAGCTAAAAAGCTGGAAGCTGCACGGAAAAAACATTCGGCACCGCTTAAGGGAAGAAGGGAACACCGCAATTTCCTTTCAGGCATTTTCTCCTCATGCCTTGGGGATGTGATTTAACGCCCTCACTCGAATACATAATTTTCCAACGAGGCACAGTTTTGTCCACCGATAAGTTATTTCCGCAGTACAGGCTTTATAACCAATCGGGAAATCCACACCTTGGTGGCTGATGGCTCATGGATACTCACTACACTTCTGCTGAATGTCATCCAATTCTAAGACAGAAAGAAAGCAATTGGTTTATAAGGATCATGGCATTGTCAAGATTATCAGTTATATTTCCTCGTCCAGATTACGGAACAGCTCCAGTTAATATGCCGACATTCCCCGAGCGCAATCAAACTGGCCCGAAGATCCGCTTAAAAATCGTTTCTGGAATCTACACTGCTGTTTGAGGCTGAGTTTCAATAGACGAATGCAGTTTGCATTATTTCGTTCTCCTCCACTATCTGCATTTTAATGGTGACGGACTTCAGCTTTATGCAAGAAACATTGGCATGGTTCCATCGTGAATTTTCTTTGTTGGAGAACTAAAAATCCGTGTTAACCTAGAAATGTTTCGGTGTAATTCGTAGCGCCTTTGTTTAATTAGCCGAAATTTTTTTGTGTGTTTAGATGTTGTTTAAATAGCATCTATATGCAGATTTGAGAGATTCCGCTTTAATATTCTGCTAAGAATGACCAGATTGATTTGTTTTTTGGTGCATGAACTGTACAGCGTTGGCTACACAGCATTCGTTCAAGTTCGCACGCCATTCAGCTCGTTGGCTGACAGAGAATGCGCCGAGCAATTTCAATCACAAATGGCCCCTGAAACGACTGCATACCACCTGAGCGAACACAGTCTGGATATTTTGAAATCAACATGTATCCTCCCGAAGTCAGGACCCAAACTCGAAAATGTCACCAAGGGAAGGCATCGTCATTTTTTTTTGAAATTAATAGTCTTTAAACCAGACTGCAAGTGCGAGGTAAACTTGCTTAACAATGCACAGCAGCCATTAATCTGGATCTGACAATGCTGAACTAAAATTTGCGTGCGGACGACACGACATTTATTCGGTGATAATCAGGTCGATTGAACTTTCGAGGGATTTCGGTGAACAACTATCCTCGGCCAGAAAAAAAAGGCAGCGAAATTCCGTATAACAAAAGATCATGCAGCAGCGAATTCCACACTCTAATCGTTTTCTGGATCAATACTTTCCTCCTGAGTGTTAGTTTGTGTTAATGTTGAACCCCGATTTTACTGGCTTTCAATTTTGCCTGTGACCTCCAGCTGGACGATTTTCTCCACATTTAGACTATTACAAAATTCAACTGATCTTCCGATTAATAATGCTAAATTCTATTTCGGAGAAGTTAATCATGATACAAAAGACGCATAGATATGCTCCTAACACGTTCATATCTGACTTTTTGAAACAGCGAATCCTTAAACTGGCTACCTTTTTCTTTGCCTTTCAGCTTTGTATCTGTCAAAGCATGACGTTAACATGAAGATTCTGGGATCATTGAAACAGTTTACGTTTTATATAATAAGGCAGTTCATTGCAGGTGGATTGAAATATTTAAGGGTTGCTATATTAAGCATGCTGCTGCGTGCATAACTCAGCAAAAAACACAATAATGTAGATGATGCTACATATAGAAGTAATTAATGATCTTGGACTGTAGTGTGAAACTGACCCGATCGCAACGGCCTTCCATTCCACCCCCAGCCAGACGACCAGCTCATGTAACAGAACCAAGCATTAGTCGGGATCAATAATTGATGGAGATGTCACTGCTGAAGATGTGTATCTAACCAATAAATCGACACTCAGTGCATCATCTCAAGGACTGTTGTTTATATGCGCCATTGTAGGATATTGTATTAAAATTCGACGCACCACACTTTGCAATGATTCGCAAATAGTGTTGGGAGCACAGGGAAAATTTAATCGACAGTACCTGGGCTGTCAGTTATATAGACAGCGGAGGGGAGCTGAGATTTGTCTTATCACGGCAAGAAGGTTAATGGATCCTCTGATAATGACGCCCAATATGATGAGACCGTAATTCTAAAGAAAAACAAAATAGCAATAAATTGTTCTCCCGTCCAGGATGACTAGCAAAAAAGAAACACAGATTTAAGGTTGTTCATAGACAAATCATAGAGTGGGGCGGAGGGGGTTGACGGGGAGCAACGCCTTATCGTGCAGAACAAACATTTGCAAGGTTGTTGGAAAAGATTTCTGGAAAGCAGCTAATCAGAGAGAGAGAGAGATGGAGAGAAATAAAACTCTTTCTTGTAGCAGTTACAGGCATGTTGCAGGGTTGGGATCTTTCTATGCAGGGTAACTCTATGATGCAGGCGAAGATTACATCTGTACATTTAAAATTAGTGTTCGGCATTTCTGTATTCTACGTGTGGGCTAGGAATTGAAGGAATATTTTGTGCAGCGTGTATTTTACACAAATACCAAATATATTTCCCACCTGAATCCTTTAAAGACTCTTCGCACGTTAGAATCTCTGGAATATAGAGATGTGAGAATTTCAACACTATTTCAATTTCAGCACGTTTCCCCGTCTCCCTCCCACCCACCCTCTTGATATAATATACAGAATTTACAGTACTGGTCAAGATTTTCGACAAACTGGATTAAGTAATTCCACGCCCTCCATATTTCGACATACTGCAACTCATATTACCCACATGTACTTCCTCTCGCTTCCTCCTGAAGCGCCAACTTATCCTACCTATAAATAACGGCAGAATATTTTCCTCAGCTGATCCTTGTATCATATTCATTAAAATATGAGGTCTAATTTGTGCCACAATGTTGATCTCCATTTTAACGAAGTGCAGAGTGCTGGGGTTGCAGGGGGCAAAAAGCGCGAGGCTGGCATTGGTCACCTTACTTGAATACAGTTTGGGCAGTAACATACAGAGATATCACATTGAATCGCCCCGAGACGTTTATCCAATAGTTGCATGGTATGCATTACGATATTTTACTTGCATAATATACATGCTTAAATAATAAGACACCGCATAATTCCATTTGTAACGGCACGGTAAGTCTCAATTAGTAACATGCACCGTGCTTGTGTTTGCAAAATAATTTGCACAATCGTGAAACCAAATGCTTTTGCAGATTATATTTTTCTCCGAGACTTTGCCAAGTGCTTCCTGTCAACGATTGATCAATTACATTATTGAAGTAGATACATGGTGCTTCTCCCTGATTAGGCACGTACCGATCAACTATAGGGGTCGCTCTGTAATTATTCCTTATCAATTTGGAGTGAGTTACATTTCAAAATAAGATTTTAATCTATGGAATTCGGTACCGAGAGGGTAGTCTGACCCACATAAATTAGAGGAAAATCTCTGTCCTTCCAATCAAGTGTCCCATGCCTAAACCTATCCTCAACCAGAGCAACTAACCAAACACATTATTTAATCCCTGCTTTTCTAGGTAAATTGCATTCAGAGGGTGTTGGTGATCATGGATTTCCATTCCAGTTGGCCATGAATATGCTTGGCAAAGTACGACAGTCATTTGAGGTGTCTTTCTGCAGTCTGGCTGGCCAGCATCTCCCCCGTTCTTAGCACCTGCCGCAGGCGCAGTGGAAGGTTTCACAAGTTGGTAACCAATACAGCCGGCCACCTTACGAATGCAGCTTCAACAGCCACCAAGTCCTGAAGTGAGACGTCAACGCAGAGCTTCTGGGTGAAAGTTGTGACTCCACAACGGCGTCACAGGAACTCTTTCATAAACTAGATTAGCAAACCTGTCATTCTTAACCACCAAATACGTTATATTTCTAATTTCACTGTTCTAGCGATTACTTCGTTGTTACCACTACCTTGTTTAAGGAGGATTAAATTAATTCCTTATTCAGTTAATTAGCTTACATGTTATTTATTGTCTTCCAACTTTGTGTGACACAGCATCCGAAAATATGCCCTCGTAACGCGAAACTATGTAGCCCACGGATAGGATTTTTCTGCTGCCAACCCTTAGGGTCCATTCTAGCAATCTGCTTAGTTAAAGAAAACGCATAAAACATCCATACGAAAACAAAACAAATCATGTAAAGAAGCAATCAGCCATTGTCAATCGCTGGCTTTTTGAAGAAAAATACTTCACATCAGATACCTTTTTCTTTTGCGTTAAGTTTTTCTTCTGTTCGGGATTACATGAAAAACAAACCGAAAATTGGAGCATTAAACAACATTTTTCACGAGTAGAGGAGATTCGTTATTGGTTAGAACATTTTGCCAAAATGGTGCCAAATCGGTAAAGTTAAAAATTTTCATCATTCCGTTAGTGTGCAGGATTCAGCAAGAGTTGTGACAAAAAACGATAATAATCATGACTCATGCAGCGTCGGAAATACATCCTGCCCACTATCGGATGGTCGACCTGTTTTGCTGTCTGCCCAGTATTTGCTTTTATTGAAATCAACAGAAGCGAATGTGGGCATATTGCCAAACGACGGGCTCCTGAATTGATTACTTCACTTTTTAACGAAAATAAAAGTATTTGCTTAATGGTTCAAAATAATAAGGCATGTAATGTAAAGCAACACCGGGAATGTTTTTCTCACCTAGGTCTTTTACAGCTTGTTGACAGTCGCTTAGCTCTGTAATTCGTAAAAATGATGTTCGACACAGAAGTGTCAGCAAAACTGTGCAGTTTCCCCCTTCCCATCTTTCTACATGGATCCATCAAGGACCTAGACTTCAGTGGCCAGGGCAAAACTTCAATGTATTCAGATTTTACAGGGCTATGCATTGCCAGGAAGATGTTTAAATACGTCAAACTAATGCAATGGACTGGTGGGATGGGAGGAACCATTGCAGTTGAAATTAGTAGAGAATGTCATGAAGTGATGCCATTTGGTAAAAAGAGGTAATGGACAACTTGTGGTAGCATTCCAAAGGGGATTGAAGCTGTTGATGGGGGTTTGGGTGTATAAGAGCACAAATCGTTGCAAGTTGCAGGGCAGATTGAAAACGCTGTCACTAAGCCAGATGAAATCGTCGCCTTCATAAATAGATTAATAGGCAGCAAAGAAAGCAAGTTATGGTAAAACTATTTAACCGCTAAATCGATTTCAACTAGGGAATTGTATCATATTTTGGAGACCATAGTTTAGGGAGAAGTGAAGGCATTAGTGAGGTTAGAAAGTGAATTCATGGGAATGTTTCCAGAGATGATTGTTTCTTCTAGGTGGAAAGATTATAGAGTTTAGGGCTGTTGTACAGAGACACAATATGATTGAAAGGAGATTTGATGGGGCTTTTCATATTCACGACGTGGCCTGGACATGTTGCGCATGCATAGACTGCTCCCATCTGGAACGGGCAAGAACCGGAAGACTTTGATTTAACGTCAACTGGCAGAAAACCAAAGGGGACATGGGGAAAAAAATAAATGTGCAGCTCGTAATTGGGTTCTGAATTGCAATGCTTAAGAATGAGCTCGGCGAAGGGACAATCGTAGCTTTCAATAGGGAGCTGGTCAATTCTTTGAATAGCAAGCAAGTTGCAGCGCTTCATGTGACCGTCGGGAGCATGGGAATAGCCGAGAAATTCAAGTAGTGATCAGCCTCCCACGCGAAGAGCCAGATGGCCTCTTTCTGTGCTGAAACCGATCTATGACAAGAAGTAGTATTTGATTATGTTACAGATGTTACGTTTATCTTCGGGAAACATGGTGTTCTCCCACATGCCAAACTTTACTGGAAGAACACCCAAGTAGTCGTCCTGCGAGCAACTGTTTCCTCAAATTTGGCGGCAGAGACTTTGCTGATAAATATTGAAAGTAGACTGTTGACAGGAAAGGGCAATTTCTATTTATTGCCCCTTAGTTTAGAAATCCCCCATAGTTGGCAATTCTTTTGCTATATCTATCAATCGCAATGGCTGTTATGCAGGTGTATAAAGTAATTGAGAAATAGGAGAGAAGGTTATCGTTAATTCTGAGGACAATTGAATTCAAAAATAGAGCGCTTATGCTTCAGTTATTTAGATCACTGGTGGGACTACATCTGGAATACAGTTTATTGTATTGCTCTACTTTATAAAAATGCTCCAGAAAGGCTTCCAAGACGGTTTGCTAGACTAATAGCAAGAATGGCCTGTTCTTTATAAGAGGAAAGGTTGGACAGTCCATGCTTATGCCGGCTGCAATTAAGAACAGGAATGCACGGCTTGAATGAAACAGGTAGGATCATTAGTTAACTTCACAGGATGAATGTGGCATGGATGTTTCCCATCGTTGCAGAATGTAGAACTAGGGTTCACTATTTAAAAACAAGGAGGCACTGATTCAAGACAGAGATTACGCTTTCCTCCCCTTACTCTCTGAGGGTCGTGATTATTTCGTACTTTCTTCCTCTAAGGTCGGTGGAAGCAGACTCCTTAAAAAGTTTTATCGTGAGAGGTAGATAAATTATTGATAAGCCAGGGGTGGAATGTTATGGGGGTAGCTGTGAATCTGGAGGTTGCAGTCAGATCAACAGTGATCTTATTGAACTGTGGAGCAGGCTCGATGGGCCGAATGATGTTCCCCTGCTTCTAATTGGTATGTTGGCACGTTGGCCCATCAATGGATGAGGCAACTTCAAACGTAGACAGGAACATTCCTAAGTTGTTTTGTACACTTTGGTTGGCTAAAAAAATTTAGGAAGCAATTAAAGCACATTTACCTTTTGGGTCTTACTGCAGTGAATTGTTTATCAAATTACCTTTATCATTTGCTTTGAGTTTTTCTCCTGTTATGGAGTTGAAGATAAAGCAGAAACAGTTGGGAATAATCAAAGCCTTTTTCCTGTGTGGCAAATTCTTCAACATCGTTTTGAAATTGTCGGCAAGGCAGTAAAATGCACATTCCAATAATAATTGGCGGATTCTTACCCGCCTGATATGTCATAGTACCAACATTGAATTTCCACCCAGTAATCTTGAACTCATTGCAGCTTTATTTAAAATATGGAAACTTAGGCCTCAACTTGCATATTTTCCCCTAGAGTATCTAAACTTCGATGGCAAGAACGAAGATATACTCTGTGAAATGTGTGGCATCGAGATGGCAGTCGCAAGTGAATTCTGACATTCTGCTACAGAGTTAATAAGCGCCCTGTGGAACCAAATAGCATTTGCTCTTCGAAGGGGAGATAGGCTAAAATCGTACGTGATGCAGAAAACAATTCTCTCACCAAATTCGTTCAGAGATTCTTCGCACTTGCTCAGATCTGCAGTTCAGAAAAGCAACACCCTCATCGCTCACGTTAAAATTAGAACCTCAGCTCTCACGTTAAGCTCGTTTCTCGTCCTTTTCCTTAGGGTCATATTTACACTGGTTTAAATTCCTCATTAAAAGGCCGATACCAAATCCTTACTCTCTTGATTTTCTGAGATAGTCGGAGGGAATGGGGCCCCTTGCACTTTGGAGGAATTCTAAATTGTTCTTCCTTTAGCGACTCTTCTACGGCAAACACTGCATGGTTAATTTCCTGGCCCGGATTGCCCTGTAGTCATGCCTCAGTAATCCTGACTATGCCTGATTACACCCCAAGATTGATGTCCTAACGCTGCCTTTCTCTATTTCACATTACTGGGCTTGCATGTTAGCTCATTTTTAATATTATTTCCGTTCATGTTATCTCCATCCTGTGATTTATTTTTTAGATTTATGTTCTTCAGTTCCATTTGTTCGCTAGTGGCCAACACTTGGAAGGGAGACCCATATAGCAGATGAAATCTATTTCAGAAGAAAAAGGCATGAGCTGACACATTTTGTTCTGCAGAGCAATGGAAGGTAACAAAATCGAAAGTGTAACAAATCAAAAGGTCACAGCAAAGTAGCGATCTAGGGGTATATGTGAACATATCGCTTAAACGGCCAGAGATGTTGAAGAATTTTTAAAGATAGTGTATGAGATCCATGGTTTAAGAAAGAGAGGCGTTGAGAACAAAATCAAGGAAGTTGCAATGATTAATTAGAAAGCATTTGTTCAGCCTCAACTGGAGCACTGTGTCCAATAAAGATACTGTCATTAAGTTATTAATGTATATGTTATTATTCAGAATACTGTTTTTTAAATAGAGGTTTTGTCTGTTGGTGTGTATAAATTGGATTAAAGCCAGCTAGTCTGGGCGCTTTGATGTGTAGTAGTTTTGCGTTTTCCTACTTTATAATCATTTTGCCTGGTCTTTGCATGGCCTCTTACCAATCGATATCGCTTTATAGCCTCCTTACATTCACAAGATAAATAGCCTTTATTTGCATCCTTTTATGGAGCATTCAAGAAGTGAGGTGAAAACCACCACCTAGCCAGCAGATAGCTAGCAATATGTTTATGTTACTAACAAAATTGATGCTATGAAAGGTGTTTTATTGTTCAACGTTGGAGTTCAAAGAGGCTGCTAGTTCAATGAAAAATTAAATTCAATGAACGATGCTAAGAATAGCTTTAGCAGTTTTGTGTGTGTGGAGCAGAGGCAATGTGACATCAAAAGCAGCTGAAAGCCTCCAACTGTCTCCACAGTAACCAACGCGAAAATAGCTCGAGTTAAATTCGTAAAATGCGTTGCCTGGCTAATTCTTTGAGTTCATGTTGCCTTAACGGTTATTAGTTTCGGAATTTGTTAAAAGTTATGATTGTAGTAATTTGTAGCCATGTGCATATGTTTAACTTGTGCAAATAAATAAGAGGGTACATTTAGCAGAATATAAAACCTTTCAAGAACAAGGGGTCTCTTAGCTGAATTTAAAGTTGCATGTTAAACATATTACTCAAAATTATGGGTGATGACAGTTGTTATAAGTTTTCCTCCGTGGTTTTTCAATAACTCAGCTGCACCAACTGCCCGGTCAAAACAACGACCCGTAATTTGGAATGGTCCGAAGTCTTCAAAGAGATTTTAGAAAACGTTTAGAAGAATGAGAGATGAGGGACTTAATAGGAATTCTTCCGTACCTGGTTTATTTTACTTGAAGAAGTGACAGTTGAGAGGAGATTTGATAGAGGGATTCAACTATGAGGATTCCACACATGGACGATTGAGAGGTTGCTAAATTTGCTGAACACACAAAAATAAATAGGAAGCTCAGTTATGGGAAGAACGTAAGGAGGCTATAAAGCGATATTGATAGGTATATGATCGTGCAAAGGCCAGGCAAATAGATTATGAAGTAGGAAAAGGCAAAATGTCTTTATTTGGCAGCGATAATGAGAGAGAAAGCATATTATCAAAATGGTGAGAGGTTGCAGAACTCTCAGTTTCGGAAGAAACTGGGTGTTCTAGTGCATGAACCACAAAATGCTAGTAAGCAGGAACAGCGATCAATTAAGAAAGCTATAAGAATTGTATCGTTCATTGGGACAGGAATTGACTCAAAAACACGGAGGTTATCCTGCATTTGTAGAGGGCACTTGTGAGACCACAACTGGAATACCGTGTACATTATTGGCCTGCTCATTTCAGGAAATGTGTAAATGTGTTAGAAGCAGTTAAGAGAAGGTTTGTTAGGCCATTACCATTAATTACCGGCATGTACTATGATGAAAGGTTGGACATGTTAGAAATGTATCCACTTGTGTTTAGGAGGATAAGAAATAACGTTATCTAAATATTAAAGGTCCCGGGTGGTATGGACAGTGTGGACGTGGAGAGGATATTTCCTCTTGTGGTAGAATCAAGAACTAGTGTTTACCATTGAAAAATGAGGTGCCTCACATTATAAACAGAGGTGAGAAGAATTTATTTTTCTCAAAAGGCCGAGAGTT
The DNA here is from genome assembly GCF_964194155.1 of Cetorhinus maximus. Classification (NCBI taxonomy): domain Eukaryota; kingdom Metazoa; phylum Chordata; class Chondrichthyes; order Lamniformes; family Cetorhinidae; genus Cetorhinus; species Cetorhinus maximus. Next base: position 5,725,737 of record NC_135911.1, on the reverse strand, counting down.
TTTGGAACTCTCTTCCTCAAACGGCAGTGGAAGCGTGCTCTTTAGTTATTGTAAAAGCAGTGCTAGTTAGATTCGCGAATAACAAGGGGGTGAAAGGTTATCGTGTGTAGGCAGGATGTTACAATCCGATCAGCCGTAGTCTTGTTGAATGTCGGAGCAAGCTTGAAGGTGCGACTGAATTAAACCTGGCACTAGTTAGTGTGCTCGTATGTTTACTTTTGCAGTTGGTAGAAGAGTGAAAAACAAGCGAACGTAAAATTAGGATGTGTGGAACGGCGAAAGGAAGTATATGTATTTGGAATACAATAATTGTTAAGATCTGCATTGCAATGCCTGAGAATTTAGTCGAGGTAGACTCAATAATGGCTTTCAAACTGGAATTAGCTAAACATCCGAAGAATTGAAAGTACTGGGCAACAGGGAAAGGAGAGTGGGGCTAGCAAGAGATGCGCCGGAAGACAGGGTACACAACCGGCTGAATGTCTCTCTTTTCTCTGCAAAAATGTATAAACAAACGTATACTATTGCTTGAACCTGTCTTTGATGTAGCGAATTCCACTGTGTCATTTTTTAGTGTGTCTGGAAACGTTCTCTAAAACCATGATAGGGTGCATTAGTGGTTATTTTGTTTTGAAAACGTTGTCTCACTTCCCTTGGAAGTCGAAGAACTGTCTTACGTTTACACTACCAAATTACTTCATCGGTTCATTGAGCTATCAGGACAAGCACATCATTGTCTGCTTTGTGCAAAAATGAACAAGAGTCTGCTCATTCGTTGCCATTGGTTGCAATCTCAAATACCCATTTCATCATTGTATTTTTTTTCATGCTTCTGTACTGCACTACCTCATGCAATTCAATATAACGAACACATACAGGAAATTACTTTTAGTCATTCAGGTAACATCCAGAACGATATAGGATGTTCCAGGGAAATACATTCCTTGGTTGTAAAGAGCTAATTTATTATTTTTGTTCCAAATCCCTCGATAGCCTCAGCCATCGTTAGCTCTGTAATTTCTTTCTGCACCTGAGCTCTACGAAATGTAGCTCTGGACATTTGTTGCATTCCGATTTTAATTGCTACAATATTGCATCACTGAATTCAGCTGCATCATCACGGAATTCGTAAACCTTTCCGAATCGATGCCCCTCTACACGTCTTTCCATTTTTAAGATGCTACATAATGCCTATCTCATTGACCAAACTGTTTGCCAAGCCTTCAAATGTAGCCTTATGCGGAGCTGCGTCAATTGTTGCGTTACAACTACAGTTATCAGGCACTTGCCGACGTTCTGTAGTGTAAACCGTGCTATATATGTGGAAGATGATTTTGCCGTTCTTGTTAGTTAGAGGGTTGGTTTCAGAGTTCGTATTCCATTATTTTGTAGAAAGTTAATATCCTGCATTCTTCTGTGTTAAGAAAAATATATAAACTTCCTAAAATGCTAACAGCAGGAGGAAGTCTCACTTTGGACGCTAACGTTAAACAAGTGAGAAGCAACTTCTGCCCGTTCAATGCCGTGTAAATTGCCCTGTTACAGTCAGGGGAAGCATAAATCAGCCGAGTTCCAACTGAGCGGTAAATTTGGATCTACCCGTTTTAAACCGCGCAAAATGGAAACATTTTACTCCATTTTCTGAGCAAAAAGAGGCCATTATGCCGGCATTCCATCCATTGTCATTTATATTTCAAACGGTACTCCGTTTCTTCTCTTTCTTTTTCTCACGTGCATTTATCTAGCTTCCCTGCCTTATATTTTGCTATACAGCTGGAGGTTGGACATTCTCCTTACAAAGATAAAGTTCATGAATTCCATATCGGACATATACCATACTACGTTTTATGTTTTTCATTATGTATCCCCTAGGTTTGGTGTCTCCCATGAATCATCTTCTCCACATATATTCTGCCAAGCACCTTCATGCGTAATTGCTCAGTTGATAGCTTTTTCAATAATTTATAATAAGTCACTTTGGAGAACGGCTGAAAGAATAAATTATCACATGCAAAACTAATTGGCATCTCTTTAACGCAACAATTTGTTAAGCCCATTACCTTTTTCTACCGTTTTTAGGTTCTCTTCTGTCGAACGGTGAAAGATAAAATCACTGATTCTGAAATAATTCAAGCCCCTCATATGTTGGAAATTTTTATTTAGGTAACATTGGATGTAGCTCAGCTGGCCCTTAGCTTCAATGTTGCAAGGATGTCATCATTATCCTTATCATAGGGTGCAAGTATTAATTTAAGTAGAGCATTGCACTTGTTCATTGATGTCACAACCACAGCCATACCAAAGCGTTTCGAAATAACAAACATTTTAATTGTAACCACAATGTTAATGTTTGAGTTAAAACAGCAAAATAGCCACAACCTCCCTCTAACAGCCAACCCACTTCCCGTCCATTTCCACCACCCACAAAAACGCAATGTTGCAAATGCTGATAACATGCTTTTATACTGCTGGATAGCCATGAATACTGGCTACGACCCTTCTCTGCTTTCTAAATATTGTGCCACATGACCTTTTCTGCCCTGCTGGAAAGGCTCATCGACCTGAATCTTCAACGTTTGTTCCTCCTTCCTGGGATATTGCCCCGACCTGCTGAATATTTCCAGTGGATTCTACATTCATTTCTGAGATCTGCCCGGCCTAGTCTCAGAAAGGTCCAATCATACACAAAAAAACTCTGTCTCTCACTCGTGCCTAACACGAGCCAAGCACCATGTAACTCCTACCTGATCTCAATCCCATATGTGTTTGCACCATTTTAAAACTGAGTTTCCCGACCTCAAACATACAATACATTACCCATGTCCAATTCCGTTTCTCCATCCTGAAACAAACGCAATACCCTCTGTACTCAAACGTACCCGTCCCGAACTTGGACCATTACAGAATTCACCGACACCATCTCTCGGGAAAAGTTGATTTCACATGACCGTAATTCTCATTGGTGCGACCGCTTACATACCCTACATTAACCATAACGTAACTTGCCACTACTCCAACTCAACACTATCTGATCTCATTCATATCAGGTTATACTTATCCATATCGCATATGCTTGACCTTATTCAAATTAGACCTCCCACAAAAATTATGCTTCCTATGCCATTCCGCACCAACAAATGTTGCACACTTAATGACTACACCTCAAAGATACACGAAATCGCACATAGCTGACTGAAGGCTATGCAGCCTCATCCTACTGAATCTCTAAGATGATTCCAAAGAGTAAGACTGATGTCATGCTTCCACAGCTCAATTGCATTCGAACTCACTGATACCCAGTTTTACGCATAAAGGCCAGCACACATAAATTACAAAATGAATACAGGATGTGAATCATTTGCGGAAACCACCTGGAAGCAGGGCCAAACATAGCCAAGCTCCCCCAGTTTCCAATTCAGCCAGAGCCGACCGCACACAGAGCGGACTTCTCCCACCACGGACTCACATATACTCAGCTTCGTCAAGTTCATCTCTCTCTGAACAGACACCAACCATAGTTGGTCTCACCCGGAGTGGTCCTTACCTGTGCACGTGCAAAGAGCTGACAGTATCTATATCTGAACGGATCCCTAGCCAAACGCAACACAACCACGTAATTGTTGTGGCCGACAGCAACCACATGCAAACTTAACTGTGCCCAAACTTACATATTCCTAATCTCGCCGAACGATGTCTTATCTTACGAATGATCATCGCTGAAGTATGACCACCATTTAAGGTAGATGTTTGAGATCTGTATGCCGAAATTTAGACGGCCCTTACTCAATCACTCACTTTTCAAGAACAACTTCATTCAATTCAGCGTCATGGAGAGACCGCGGCCATCAATTTATGTGAGTTAATTCTATCATTCCCACACAAAAATCCAATACTATTCCACTTAGGTCTCTAGTTTTCTGACGTTTTTAATATTTACTCACCGCATTCTTGAAGTTTAGTCTGGAGAATATTTATTTCTGAAATGAGCATAAAAACATTTTATCAATCCCTTTCCTTTGGTTTTCTCCAATAATTTTGTCACTTACAGCTTCACTGCTGCCGGCCCAGATCAAGTGTAAAGAGACTCATTAGCATATCTTCAGAAACTGACCAGTGAAGGGCCTTTAGTTATATAATTTCATCCATGAATTCAGAAAAACTCAAAGAAATTTTCCTCCAATATTGGACTCTTGAGAATTTCTGTTGTTGCTGTAATGTGGTTAATGAAGCAGCAATTCCCACAAATATAAATTGAATAATGAACATGGTTTATGTATAAATCAATGTTGATTTGAGTGTCTATCATCCAAATACGTTGGAAGCAATCCATTAATGTGCATGGAAATATGCCTTGCTGTGTGGGGAAATATTGTCTTCCTTTAACATCTCCCCTGTGAGATTACAGGCAAGGCAGCTCGGCACTCTTATAATATTGGCGACCAACAGTGTCATCCAAGTCTTAATGATCAGGATTTTAAACCATGAGATCCAAACTCATACTGAGAGTTTTACAAGCAGAGCCAACACCGGTACGATAAGGGCAGTGCAGAATCAATTATGTTGTTTACCTGAATCTTTGTCCCCGAGATCTCCTTCTGCAAGAGAAAAAATAAAACTTGCGTTCATGACCTTAAAGCTATCAAAAATGCTTTGCAGCCACTGTCATTCCTCTGAAGTAATTCTGTATTGCAGAACAAAGTGCAAGCAGTTCGCACACCACATGTTCCCACAGGCAATAATAAGAAGTAGCCGATTCATCATTTTCTTGAATTTTATGGAGGTTTAAATTTTGGCCAGGGCACCGTCAATTCCTGCCGTTACTCCTGCTTCAGAACCATAGGATCGAAATGAGAAAACAAAATCCCGCCAATAAAGAGGAAAGACAGTGACCCAGCTACGTATGTCCATCAAAATGCTTCAATTCCATTAGTGCAGTCCTGCGCCACTGCGGCAATGGGATCTCAGACTAAATCTTTCTGCTCAAGTTTCTCGGGGGGAGGAATGTTAGAACTTCAGATATGTTGTCAATTTAAGCCATTATTACAATGCGCATTTAGACGGCCTGTTACATTAAAAATGAGCAATTAAATTCAAATGATAAGTTATGACATTTAGCACAATAGCAACAATTATTGTTGCGCTGAATGTTGGCAAATGTTTTTTTGATAGGGGATCTTCAGGTAACTCCTCCCCTTTGCTGTATGATTGGCCCCGTTTTGTTGAGTTCTCCTGTATATAATTTCCTAGATTTAAATGCATTTTAAATCCTTCATCCCATCCACTCGCTGCTGATGTTATTATGTCCTACACGAGCCCCTCCTACTGGCATCAACGAACCCCATCAGAATGTCGTTCATCAACTTTCGCTCTCGTACACTAGCCATTAGATGCAAATTTGTCATTTAAATTAGGGCACCGTGCAGTACTGATTCCGGCAGTATTATTATGCTGTGAGTGGAATTATCCTGCTCATTTCCCAATAATGCTTAGTCACTTATTTTCATTCAAAGGCCCATGTTCTGGACTCCATCAGAAAACCTTGCATTCTTGTAACGACTCCTGTCAGCTCACAGGTCAGACTTCAGTTTTCCAGATAGCCACGCCGATCTTTCACAAAATGTATAATGCTCGGTTCTAATGTCATGCTTTCCATGTCTTCGTTGGTACCTGTGTTTTGTTACGTGTGCGCATAATCTTTAAAATGGAAATAACATTCGCAAATCAGCCTGACAGTGACCAGGTGGCCTGTACTTTGTCCTTTGTTAATTGATTCGCGTGACTTGGGCGTCGCTGGTGAGAACATCATTTACTGCACATCCCTAATTGTCCTTGAGTAGGACTTGGTGAGCTCCTTCCTTGAAGCACGAGGTTCCATCTGAAGTAGGTCTATCTAGGCAGCTGTTGGTGAGGGAGTATTATTATTTTGATCCTACGAGAGTGAAGGAATCGCGATATATTTCAAGTTAGGATGATGAGTGGCTTGTAGGGGAACTTTAATGTGCCGTTGTTCCCACATTTACTCCTGCCCTGGCCCTCCTAGATGTCAGAGAGCTTTGGTTTGGAAGGTGCTGTGAAAAGAGCCTTGGCGATTTACTGCAGTGCAGTTTGCAGATATTATTCACTGATGCCACTGTCCGATGTTGGTGGATGGAGTGAAAGCGTATGGATGGGATGCCAATCAAGTGGGCTGCTTTGCCTTGGGTGTTGTCAAGTTTCTTGAGCTACACGCAGTCAGACAACTGAGGAGTGTCAATCACAAAGATGAATTGTGCCTGTTAAATTGTTTACAGGCTTTCGGGGCTCAGCAGATGAGATACAATTCGCAGTGTTCCCAGGCTTTGATCTGCTCTTGGAGCCATTGTCATTTATTGTCATAAGGTGATGGTTTGATAATGTCTTGGTTAAGGAGGTCGTTGCTTGGAACTAGTCTTGCTGCATTTGGAAATTGACTGCTTCAATATTTAAGGCGTCGTGAATGGTGCTGTAGGTTGTGTGATCATCAGAAAATAGCCCCACTTCTGAAATTCTGATGGAAGGAATTTCCTTGAAAAAGCAGCTGAAAAAGATTAAGCCTAGAACACTACACTGAGGAAATCATGCAGTGATTTTCTTTAACTGTTGGCCATTGACATCCAACAACGACAACAATCTTTCTTCATGCTAGGTATGACTGCAATCAACGCAGAGTTCTTCCCCTGATTCCCATTGACTTCAAATTTGCTTGTGTTCCTTGATGGAATAATCGGACAAATTCTACTTTGATGTCAAGGACAATCACTCTCACATCAGCACTGGAGTTCAGCTCTTTTGTTCATGTTTAAGTCCGTGATGTGGTCAGGAACTGAGGGACACTGGCGGAACCCAAAATCAGCAGTCAGCAGGTAATTGCTGAGCAAGTGCCGCCTGATAGCAGTTCCTCTCCCTTTTCTCACTTCACCGATGATCGATAGTATACTGATTGGACGTTAACTGACTGGTCTGGATTTGCCCTGCTTTGTCTGTACAAGACATACCTTGGCAATTAAATACATTGCCAGGTAGATGTCGGTGTTGCATCTCTGCTGGAACAGCCTGGCTCAGGGCGCAAAAAGTTCTTGAGCACGTCCTCAATACTATTGCCGGAATGTTGTCAGTGCACGTAGCCTTTGCAGCATCCAGTGCCTTCAGCCATTTCACGATATCACGTAGTGTTAGTCGAATTAGGTGAAGGCTGGCACCTGCAATGCTGGCTATCTCTGGAGGGGGCCGACATGGGTCTCCCACTCGACAATTATTGCAAATGATTCAGCCTTATATTTTGCCCGATGTTTGGCACTCTATAATCATATAGGATGGAGACATTTGTGGATCTTTTTCCGGCGTATTATTTGATTGCCCACCGCCATTTCCGCCTGGACGTGAAAATGCTGCGGACCTTAGACCTGGTCCATTGGTTGTGTAATTGCTTACCTCTATCTATCACGTGCTGCTTATGCTGTCAGTCACGCAACTGGATCTGCTATGTCGCTTCACCCTATTGGAGCTTCATTTTTAGGAATGCCTGGTGCTGCGCCTTGAATTTCCCCTTGCACTCTTCAATGAACCAGCGTGAATACAAAGGCTGGCCCGTAATTCCAGGGTGTCGGATATCCTGGGACATGAGGTTATACATTGTGATTGAGTACAGTTCTGCTTCTGCCGATGGACCACATAGCCTCGTGGCTACCTCGCCTTGACATGCTTGATCTGTTCCGAATTTATCCTCTTTTGCACAGTGCTAATGCAGCACCACACGTTGTTTGGTATCCCAAATGTCTCCACAACGACTGTGTGGTGGCAGCTGCTACCGATACTTTCATGGACAGACGCCGCAGCAGCAGGAAGGTTCCTGAGGATGAGGCCGAGTATGGTTCCCCACCTTGTTTGCTCCCTCACCAGCTGTCGCAGACCTAGCCTAGCCCTTATATCCTTTCGCACACGTCTCGCTTGGTCTACAGTGATGCTACGAAGCCATTTCTGGTGTTGGTAACTGAAGTGAATTGTCCACCATTGCCGCCCTCAATGCTCCTCCAAGTGATGTTTAACATGGAGGAGTACTGATTCATCAGCTGCAAGGGTGGGGGTGGACTGTGGTACGTGGTATTCAGCAGGAGGTTTCCTTGCCCATGTTAGTCTTGATGTCATGTGACTTCATGGGGTTTGCAGTCGGTTTTAAGGGTCATTAATGCTGTGCCTCCGCATTGTATACCACCGCCATCTAGGCATAGCCTGACCACTGCTGGGACTGTGATGCCTTTGACAGGTACGGTGAATCCCTGATTATAATTATGACTGTTGTTTGACTGGCCTGTGGGATATGTCTCCCACTGTTGACACCAGCCTCCAGTTGTGAGTAAAGATATTTTCGCAGGGTGGACAGAGCTGAATTTGTCGTTGTTTAACCGGTTTCCAGTTCGAACCTGAGACCAGTTTCGGCCGTTATACAATTTTCTGGTGCACTTTTGATACAACTCAGTGACAATTTCGGATGGCAAGTAACAGGAACATTGTGGGCTTGAGGCCACATGTCCGGAGCGACGGATGCCCTATGGCCGATAGTATCCATGCGGCATTCTACTGAGCCAAGCAGTCATTCCTGTTTTCCCACACTATCACCTTCTTCCTGTTGATCTTTTCAGCCCATGCACCAATTTAAATTCCTTTTGAAAGTACTGAATGTTTAATATTTCAAGCACTTGCTATATGGTGAGTTACACAAAATCAGCTCTAATTAACAAAAGTCCTACCCCTCATCTCTATTTTTATTGAAAAATGTAGTTGCATTCGTCCTTGCCATTTCAGCATCGCTTGCAAAGCCAACATATCTGAAACTTTCTAATGAACCCTTGCACAAAACGGAAAATTGTGTCCTCCTCATCACTGTACCTTAAGTGTATCGAACGGGACCTCTTTGTACCCCTTACATAAGCTTGACAATAACTTATAGATCTCCCCTCAGCCTTTTCTACTCCAAGGAAAACAAACTTCCACCAATCTTCCATGATCGTAAAATTCACTTATCCGTGGAACCATTCTTCCAAAACTCTTCAGCAACCTCTTAATGAGCGCTGGCTCCTTCCGTATAAATGTTGATAACCGGATGCAAAAACGTCAACTGCGGCATAACCAGAGTTTCAAAAGTTTAAGCACAATTTCTTAATTTTCTGCTGAATGCCTACACATATTAAGCCTAATAATCCGAATAACATGCTAGCTGCTCTGATAATATTTCAAGACAACTTTTGAAAATTTCTGCTCCTGATCTATTCAGTTGCATAGTAAAGAATCGTTTAAATAAGTTATTTGCCCTCCTCTATCTGTTTTGCCAAAATGCATCACTTCAGAGTTATGTGCATTAATTTCGATCCGCCACTTGATGCCAATGCTGTCTATCTACCTGTCTATCTGTCTCTATCTGTCTATCTGTCTATCTGTCTCTCTGTCTCTCTGTCTATCTGTCTCTCTGTCTCTCTATCTATCTGTCTATCTGTCTATCTGTCTATCTGTCTATCTGTCTATCTGTCTATCTGTCTATCTGTCTATCTGTCTATCTGTCTATCTGTCTATCTGTCTATCTGTCTATCTGTCTATCTGTCTATCTGTCTGTCTGTCTGTCTGTCTGTCTGTCTGTCTGTCTGTCTGTCTGTCTGTCTGTCTGTCTGTCTGTCTGTCTGTCTGTCTGTCTGTCTGTCTGTCTGTCTGTCTGTCTGTCTATCTGTCTGTCTGTCTATCTGTCTGTCTGTCTATCTGTCTATCTGTCTATCTGTCTATCTGTCTATCTGTCTATCTGTCTATCTGTCTATCTGTCTATCTATCTATCTGTCTATCTATCTATCTATCTATCTATCTATCTATCTATCTATCTATCTATCTATCTATCTATCTGTCTATCGATTCCTATACCTATCTCTCTATATATCTGTCTGATTTTCTAACTAATCAACTGTATAACATATAGAGAGGGAAAGAGAGAGATAGACAGAGAGAGAGAGAGGGAGATAGGGATCCAGACAGTTAGAGAGAGAGCATCCGACCCGTCGAGAGAGTACCGGACCTATCTATTAAATTCATTTCATCCCAATTTCCCGCTGTTCCAAATTACACTCCTCCGAAGTAACTCTGTTCTTGAAATAATTATTTAATAATTTGTTTAAAAACGTCTATAGAAGATGCCTCTACGACACCGTTAGTAGTGTAATACAAATACTAAGCACTCGCTGGATAAGAAAATTTCTCCCTGAAGGCACCATTGTGCATGATTTCAATGACGTTAACGCGGTCTCTACTGATTTTCTACCATTCCTGCCAACTGAGCAACTCTCCTATGTTTACTGTCTCCTGGATCCTAATGATTATGTTCATCTCTATCAGATTGTTCCTTAATATTCTTCTCAAAAATCGTGAACAACACCTGTCCAAACTACCCACGCAATTGCAGCTCCTCATTCCTGGGATTATTCTTAAAAATTACTTTTCCACGATCTATAATTGATACACATTGTCCTTGAGAATGTTGTCCAGGATTGGAAACAATTCTCTAGTTATGGCCCGCCCTGTATTTAATACAGTTATTGTAACCTACATGTCTTTATTCTATATGACCCTCTTTATAAAGTTTAGCGACCAGTTTTGCTTTTTTAAACGCCCATTCAACCTGCCTTGTCACCCTGAGCAATTGGTGCACATTGACATCCACGTGGAAATACCCTGAAAACCATTTAGATTTTGACCTAGTCTCTTACATTGCCTCGCCTCGTCCTCCCCACCAAAATTATGTGATCGCATTTTTCTGCGTAAGACAGCATCTGTCAGTTGTCCGACCGATCCATCTCCCAACGGAAAGCTGGTGATATAATGACTACTCTGAGTGAACTGTTTCGGCACAGATACCTATTCCGCCCGACTCACCAGGGACCCCAAGACCACCGAAACACCCTTGTTACGTGACGTGTAATTAAGGGGTAAGTATTCACCAGGACATGGGTTGAAAACTTCCCTTCGTTTCTTTCAAATATGACATTGGGTCATTTACATCGAAGTTCGAGGGCAGACCTCGCCTCTTTTTATGGACTAAACGGCTACACGGTACTTCCTGCAATATATTGCTGCATCACGGCTGCACTGACTTGTCTGCATCTGCGCCTGGGCTCTACTTATAACTCTGGACGTGAATTCACGACCTTATGACCACAAAACGGATGTTCTGTCGACCGAATCACAGCTAAACAGCTGGAAGCTGCGAGGACAAATCATTCGGCACCGCTTAAGGGAAGAAGGTAAGACCGCACTTTCCTTTCAGGCATTTTCTCCTCATGCCTTGGGGATGTGCTTTAACGCCCTCACTCGAATACTTATTTGTCCCACGAGGCACACGTTTTGTCCACGGATAAGCTATTTCCGCAGTACAGGCTGTATAACCAATCGGGAAATCCACACCTTGGTGGCTGTTGGCTCATGGATACTCACTACACTTCTGCTGAATGTCATCCAATTCTAAGACAGAAAGAAAGCAATTGGTTTATAAGGATCATGGCATTGTCAAGATTAACAGTTATATTTCCTCGTCCAGATTACAGAACAGCTGCAGTTAATATACCGACATTCCCCGAGCGCAATCAAACGGCCCCGGTAATCCGCTGAAAAATCGTTTCTGCAACCTACACTGCTGTTTGAGACTGAGTTTCAATAGACGAATGCAGTTTGCATTATTTCGTTCTCCTCCACTATCTGCATTTTAATGGTGACGGACTTCACCTTTATGCAAGAGACATTGGCATGGTTGCATCGTGAATTTTCTTTGTTGGAGAACTTAAAATCCGTGTTAACCTAGAAATGTTTCGGTGTAATTCGTAGCGCCTTTTTTTTCTGCATTTAGATGTTGTTTAAAGAGCTTCTGTATGCAGATTTGAGAGATTCCGCTTTAATATTCTGCTAAGAATGATCAGATTGATTTGTTTTTTGGTGCATGAACTGTACAGCGTTGGCTACACAGCATTCGTTCAATCTCGCACGCCATTCAGCTCTTTGGCTGACAGAGAATGCGCCGAGCAGTTTCAATCACAAATGACCCCTGAAACGACTGCATACCATCTGAGTGAACACAGTCTGGATATTTAGAAATCAACGCGTATCCTCCCGAAGTCAGGATCCAAACCCGAAAATGTCCCCAAGGGAAGGCATCGTCATTTTTTTTGAAATTAATAATCTTTAAACCAGACTGAAAGTGCGAGGTAAACTTGCTTAACAGTGCACAGCAGCCATGAATCTGGAGTTGACAATGCTGAACTAAAATTTGCGTGCGGACGACACGACATTTGCTCTGTGATAGTCAGGTCGATTGAACTTTCGTGGGATTTCGGTGGATAACTGTCTTCGGCCAGAAAAAAAAAGTCAGCGAAATTCCATATAACAAAGGTTCATGCAGCAGCGAATTCCACACTTTAATCGTTTTCTGGATCAATACTTTCCTCCTGACTGTTAGTTTGTGTTAATGTTAAACCCCTATTTTAGTGGCTCTCAATTTTGCTTGCGACCTCAAGCTGAACGATTTTCTTCACATTTAGCCTATTACCAAATTCAACTGACCTTCCGATTACTAATGCTAAATGTTTTTTCGGAGAAGTGAATCATGATACAAGAGGCGCATAGATATGTTCCTTACACGTTAATATCTGTCTTTTTAAAACAGCGAATCCATAAACTGGCTACCTTTTTCTTTGCCTTTCAGCTTTGTATCTGTCAAAGCATGACGTTAACAGGAAGATTGTGGAATCATTGAAACAGCTGACGTTTTGTATCATAAGGCAGTTCTTTGCAGGTGGATTGAAATATTTAATGGTTGATATATCAAGCATGCTGCTGCGTGCATAACTCTGCAACAACACAATAATATAGATTAAGCTACATATAGAAGTAATTAATGATCTTGGACTGTAGTGTGAACCTGACCCGATCGCAACGGCCTTCCATTCCACGCCCAGCCAGACGACCAGCTCATTTAACAGAACCACGCATTAGTCGGGATGAATAATTGACGGAGAACTCACTGCTGAAGATGTGTATCTAACCAATAAGTCGACACTCAGTGCAGCATCTCAAGGATTGTTGTGTAAAATGCGCCATTGTAGGATATTGTATTCAAATTCGACGCACCACGCTTTGGAATGATTCGCAAATCGTGTTGGGAGCACAGGGAAGATTTAATCGACAGTACCAGGGGCGTCAGTTATATAGACATGGAGGGGAGCTGAGATTTTTCTTATCACGGCAAGAAGGTTAATGGATCCTATGATAATGACGCCCAACATGATGAGACCATCTTTCTTAAGAAAAAAAAACAATAAATTGTTCCCTCGACCAGCATGACCAGCAAAAAAGAAAAACAGATTGAAGGTTATTCATAGACAAATCATAGGATGGGGCGGAGGGTGTTGGCGGGGGGCAACGCCTTATCGTGCAGAACAAGCATTTGCAAGTTTGTTGGAAAAGATTTCTGGAAAGCAGCTAATCAGAGAGATAGATAGAGAGAAATAAAACTCTTTCATATAGCAGTTACAGGCATGTTTCGAGTGTTGGGATCTTTCTATGCAGGTTAACTCTACGGTGCAGGCCAAGTTTACATCTGTACATTTAAAATTACTGGTCGGCATTTCTCTATTCTACTTGTGGGCTAGGAATTGTAGGAATATTTTGTGCAGCGTGTATTTTACACAAATACCAAATAAATTTCGCACCTGAATCCTTTAAAGACTCTTCGCACGTTAGAAACTCTGGAATAGAGAGATGTGAGAGTTACAACACTATTTCAATTTCAGCACGATTCCCTGTCTCCCTCCCACTGACCCTCTCGATATAATATACAGAACGTACAGTAGAGGTCAAGGTATTCGACAAACTGGATTAAGTACTTCCACTACCTCCATATTTCGACATACTGCTACTCATATTACCCATATGTAGTTCCTCTCGCTTCCTCCTGAAGCGCCAACTTATCCTACCTATAAATAACGGCAGAATATTTTCCTCAGCTGATCCTTGTATCATATTCAAAAAATATGAGGTCTAATTTCGGCCACAATGTTGATCTCCATTTTAACGAAGTGCAAAGTGCTGGGGTTGCAGCGGCAAAAAGCGCGAGGCTGGCATTGGTCACCTTACTTGAGTACAGTTTGTCAGTAACATACAGAGATATCGCATTGAATCGCCCTGAGACGTTCATCCAATTGTTTCATGGCATGCATTAGGATATTTTACTTTCATATTATACATGCTTAAAATATAAGACATCGCATAATTCCATTTTTAACGGCGCGGTAAGTCTCAATTAGTAACATGCACCATGCTTGTGTTTGCAAATTAATTCGCACAACCATGAAACCAAATGCTTTTGCAGATTTTCTTTTTCTCCGGGACTTTGCCAAGTTCTTCCCGTCAACGATTGATCAATTACATTATTTAAGAAGATACATGGTGCTTATCCATGATTAGGCACGTCACCGATCAACTATAGAGGTCGTTCTGTAATTTTACCTTATCAATTTGGAGTGAGTTACATGTCAAAATAAGATTTAAATCTATGGAATTCGATACCGTAAGGGTAGTCATACACATATAAATTAGAGGAAAATCTCGGTCCTTCCAAACAAGTGTCCCATGTCTAAGCCTATCCTCAGCCAGAGCAACTAACCAAATACATTATTTAATTCCTGCTTTTCTAGGTAAATTGCATTCAGAGGGTGTTGGTGATCAGGGATTTTCATTCCAGTTGGCCATGATTATGCTTGGAAAAGTACGACAGTCATTTGAGGTGTCTTTCTGCAGTCTGGCTGGCCAGCATCTCCCCCGTTCTTAGCACCTGCCGCAGGCGCAGTGGAAGGTTTTACAAGTTGGTAACCAATACAGCCGGCCACCTTACGAACGCAGCTTCAACAGCCATCAAGTCCTGAAGTGAGACTTCAAAGCAGAGCTTCTGGGCGAAGGTTGTGACTCCACAACGGCGTCACAAGAACTCATTCATAAACTAGATCAGCAAACCTGTCATTCTTAACCACCAAATACGTTATATTTCTAATTCCACTGTGCTAGCGATTACTTCGTTGTTACCACTGCCTTGTTTAAGGAGGATTAAATGAATTCCTTATTCAGTTAATTAGCTTACATGTTATTTATTGTCTTCCAACTTTGTGTGACACAGCATCCGAAAATATGCCCTCGTAACGCGAAACTATGTAGGCCACGGATAGAATTCTTCTGCTGCCAACCCTTAGGGTCCATTCTAGCAATATGCTTGGTTAAAAAAAAAACGCATAAAACATTCATACGAAAGCAAAACAAATCATGTAAAGAAGGAATCAGCCATTGTCAATCTCTAGCTTATTGAAGAAAAATACTTCAGATCAGGTACCTTTTTCTTTTGCATTAAGTTTTTCTTCTGTTCGGGATTACATGATAAACAAACCAAAAATTGCAGAATTAAACAACATTTTTCACGAGTGGGAGGAGTTTCGTTATTGGTTAGAACACTTTGCCAACTTGGTGCCAAATCGATAAAGTTAAAAATTGTCATCATTCCGTTAGTGTGCAGGATTCAGCAAGAGTTGCGACAAAAAACGCCAATAATCATGACTCATGGAGCGTCGGAAATCCATCCTGCCCACTATCGGATGGTCGACCTGTTTTGCTGTCTGCCCAGTATTTGCTTTTATTGAAATCAACAGAAGCGAATGTGGGCATATTGCCAAACAACGGGCTCCTGAATTGATTACTTCACTTCTTAACGAAAATAAAAGTATTTGCTTAATGGTTCAAAATAATAAGGCATGTAATCTGAAGCGACACCTGGAATGTTTTGCTCACCTAGGTCTTTTACAGCTTGTTGACAGTCGGTTAGCTCTGTAATTCGTAAAAATGATGATCCACACTGAAGTGTCAGCAAAACTGTGCAGTTTCCCCCTTCACATCTATCTACATGGTATGCCTCCAGGACCTAGACCTGAGTTGCCAGGGTAAAACTTCAGAGTTATCAGATTTTACAGGGCTATGCATTGCCAGGAAGATGTGGAAATACGTCAATCTGACGCAATGGACTGGTGGGATGGGAGGAACCATTGCCGTTGAAATTAGTAGGGAAAGCCATGAAGTGATATATTTTGGTCGGAAGAGGTAATGGACAACTTGTGGTAGCATTCCAAAGGGGATTGAAGCTGCTGATGGGGCTTTGGGTGTATAAGAGCACAAATGGTTGCAAGTTGCAGGGCAGATTGAAAAAGCTGTCACTAAGCCAGATGAAATCCTCGGCTTCATAAATAGGTTAATAGGCAGCAAAGAAAACAAGTTATGGTAAAACTGTTTAACCGCTAACTCGATTTCAACTAGGGAATTGTATCATAAATTTGCACCATAGTTTAGCGAGAAGTGAAGGCATTAGTGAGTTTAGAAAGTGAATTCATGGGAATGTTTCCAGAGATGATTGTTTCTTCTAGGTGTAAAGATTGGAGAATTTAGGGTAGTTTTACAGAGACACAATATGATTGAAAGGAGATTTGATGGGGCTTTTCAAATTCACGACGTGGCTGGACATGTTAAGGCAGGCATAGACTGTTCCAATCTGGAATGGGCAAGAACCGGATGACTTTGATTTAACGTCACCTGGCAGAAAACCAAAAGGGACATTGGGAAAAAAATGAATGTGCAGCTCGTCATTGGGTTCTGAAATGCAATGCTTAAGAATGAGCTCGGCGAAGGGACAATCGTAGCTTTCAATAGGCAGCTTGGCAATTCTTTGAATAGCAAGCAAGTTGCAGCGCTGCATGTGATCGTCGGGAGCATGGGAACAGCCGAGCTATTCAAGTAGTGATCCACCTCCCACGCGAAGAGCCGGATGGCCTCTTTCTGTGCTGTAACCGATCTATGATAAGATGTAGTATTTGATTATGTTACAGATGTTTAGTATCTCTTCGGGAAACATGGTATTCTCCCACATGTCTAACTTTAATGGAAGAACCCCCAAGTAGTCGTCCTGCGAGCAACTGTTTCCTCAAATTTGGCGGCGGAGACTTTGCTGATAGAGTAGACTGTTGCCAGGAAAGGACAATTTCTATTTATCGCACCTTAGTTTAGAAATCTCCCACAGGTGGCAATACTTTTCCTATATCTATCAATCGCAATGGCTGCTATGCAGGTGTATAAAGTAATTAGGAAATGGAAGAGAATGTTATTGTTTATGGTTGAATTCAAAAATAGAGCGCTTATGCTTCAGTTATGCAGATCTCTGATGAGACTTCATCTGGAATACAGTTTATTGTATTGCTCTACATTTTAAAAAATGCTGCAGAAAGGCTTCCAAGACGGTTTGCTAGGCTAATAGCAGGAATGGCCTGTTCGTTTTTAGAGGAAAGGTTGGACAGTCCATGCTTGTGCCGGCTGCAATTAAGAACAGGAATGTACGGCTTGAATGAAACAGGAAGGATCATTAGTTCACTTGACAGGATGAGTGTGGCATGGATGTTTCCCATCGTGGCAGAATGTAGAACTAGGGTTCACTATTTAAAAACAAGCAGGCACTGATTCAAGACAGAGATTACGCTTTCCTCCCCTGTCTCTCAGAGTGTCGTGTGTATTTCGTACTTTCTTCCTCTAAGGTCGGTGGAAGCAGACTCCTTAAAAAGTTTTATCGTGTGATGTAGATAAATTCTTGATAAGCCAGGGGTGGAATGTTATCGGCGTAGCTGTGAATCTGGAGGTTATAGTCAGATCAACAGTGATCTTATCGAATGGTGGAGCAGACTCGATGGACCGAGTGACCTTCCCCTGCTTCTAATTCGTATGTTGTCACGTTGGCCCATCAATGAATGAGGCATCTTCTAATGAAGACAGGAACATTCTTAAGATATGCTGTACACTGTGTTTGGATAAAAAACTTTAGGAAGCAATTAACGCACATTTACCTTTTGGGTCTTAACGCAGTGAATTGTTTATCAAAATACCTTTCTCATTTGCTTTGAGTTTTTCTCCTGTTATGGAGTTGAAGATAAAGCAGAAACAATTGGAAATAATCAAAGCCTTTTTCCTGTGTGGCAAATTCTTCTACATCGTTTTGAAATTGTAGGCAAGGCAGTAAAATGCACATTCCAATAATAATTGGCGGTTTCTAACCCGCCTGATCGGTCATATTACCAACGTTGAATTCCCACCCAGTAATCTTGAACTCATTGCAGCTTTATTTAAAATATCTAAACTTAGGACTCAAATGGCATATTTCCCTCTACAGTATCTAAACTTCGATGGCAAGAACGAAGATATACTCTGTGAAATGTCTAGCATCGAGATGGCAGTCGCAAGTGAATTCTGACATTCTGCTATAGAGGTAATAAACGCCCTGTGGAACCAATATGCAATTGCTCTTCGAAGGGTAGATAGGCTAAAATCGTACGTGATGCGGAAAACAATTCTCTCACCAAATTCGTTCAGAGATTCTTCGCACTTGCTCAGATCTGCAGTTCAGAAAAGCAACAACCTCATCGCTCACGTTAAAATTAGAACCTCAGCTCTCACGTTAAGCTCGTTTCTCGATCTTTTCCTTACTGGCCATATGTACCCTGGTTTAAATTCCTCATTAAAAGGCCGATATCAAATCCTTACTCTCCTGATTTTTTGAGATAGTCGAGGGGAATGGAGCACCCTGCATTTTGGACGAATTCTAAATTGTTCTTCCTTTAGCGACTCTTCTACGTCAAACACTGCATGGTTAATTTCCTGGCCCGGATTGCCCTGCAGTCATGCCTCAGTAATCCTGACTAGGCCTGATTCCACTCCAAGATTGATGGCCTAAAGCTGCCTTTTTCTATTTCACATTACTGGGCGTGCATTTTAGCTCATTTTAATATGAGTTCCGTTCATGTTATGTCCATCCTGTGATTTATTTTTTAGATTTATATTCTTCAGTTCCATTTGTTCGCCAGTGGCCAACACTTGGAAGAGAGACGCATATAGCAGATGAAATCTATTTCAGAAGAAAAAGGCATGAGCTGACTCATTTTGTTCGGCAGAGCAATGGAAGGTATCAAAATCGAAAGTGTAACAAATCAAAATGTCACAGCAACGTAGCGATCTAGGGGTATATGTGAACATATCGCTTAAACGGCCAGAGATGTTGAAGAATTTTTAAAAATAGTATATGGGATCCATGGTTTAAGAAAGAGAGGCGTTTAGAACAAAATCAAGGAAGTTGCAATGATTAATTAGAAAGCATTTGTTTTGCCTCAACTGGAGCATTGTGTGCAATAAAGATACAGTCATGAAATTATTAATGTATATATTATTATTCGAAATACTGTTTTTTAAAATAGAGTTTCAGTCAGTTGGTGTGTCTTAATTGTATTAAAGCCAGCTAGTCTAGGCGCTTTGATGTGTACTAGTTTTGCCTTTTCGTACTGTATAATCGTTTTGCCTGGTCTTTGCACGGCCTTTTACCAATCGATATCGCTTTATAGCCTCCTTACGTTCACAAGATAAATAGCCTTTATTTGCATCCTTTTATGGAGCATTAAAGAAGTGAGGTGAAAACCTCCACCTAGCCAGCAGATACCTAGCTATATTTTTATGTTACTAATAAAATTGATGCTAAGCAACGTGTTTTATTGTTCAACGTTGGAGTTCAAAGAGGCTGCTAATTCAATGAGCAATTAAGTTCAATGAACGATGCTAAGAATAGCTTTAGCAGTTTTGTGTGTGTAGAGGAGAGGCAATGTGAAATCAAAAGAGGCTGAAAGCCTCCAAATGTCTCCACAATAACCAACGCGAAAATAGCCTCAATTTAAATTCGTAAAATGTGTTGCCTGGCTAATTCTTTGAGTTAATGTTGCCTTAACGGGCATTAGTTTCGGAATTTGTTAAAAGTTATGAATGTAGTAATTTGTAGCCATGTGCATATGTTTAACTTGTCCAAATAAATAAGGGGTTTAATTTAGCAGAATATAAAACCTCTCAAGAACAAGGGGTCTCTTAGCAGAATTTAAAGTTGCATGTTAGACGTATCACTCAAAATTAAAGGTGATGACAGTTTTATATGTTTTCCTCTGTGGTTTTTTCAATAACTCAGCTGCACCAACTGCACAGTCAAAGCAACGACCCGTAATTTGGAATGGTCCGAAGTCTTCAAGGAAATTTTAGAAAACGTTTACAAGAATGAGAGATGAGGGACTTAATCGGAAGTCTTCCGTACATGGTGGATTTTACTTTAAGAAGTGACAGTTGAGAGGAGATTTGATAGAGGGAGTATACTATGAGGATTCCACACAGAGTCGATTGAGAGGTTTGTGGTAGCTAAATTTGCTGAACACATAAAAATAGATAGGAAGATCAGTTATGGGGAGAATCTAAGAAGGCTTTAAAGACATATCGATAGGCAAGTGACCGTGCAAAGACCAGGCAAATAGATTATGAAGTAGGAAAAGTCAACAATGTCCTTTTTGGCAGCGATAATGAGAGAGAAAGCATATTATCTAAATGGTGAGAGGTTGCAGAACTCTGAGATTCGGAAGAAACTGGCTGTCCTAGTGCATGAACCGCAAAAGGCTAGTAAGCAGGAACAGCGATCAATTAAGAAAGCTATAGAATTTTATCGTTCATTGGGACAGGAATTGACTCAAAAACAGGAAGGTTATCCTGCATTTGTAGAGGGCACTTGTGAGACCACAACTGGAATACCGTGTACATTATTGGCCTGCTCATTTCAGGAAATGTGTAAATGCGTTAGAAGCAGTTAAGAGAAAGTTTGTTAGGCCATTACCATTAATTACCGGCATGTACTATGATGAAAGGTTGGACATGTTAGAAATGTATCCACTTGTGTTAAGGAGGGTAGGAAGTAACGTTATTTAAATATTAAAGGTCCCGGGTGGTATGGACAGTGTGGATGTGGAGACGATATTTCCTCTTGTGGTAGAATCTAGAACTATGTGTCACCATTGAAAAATGAGGTGTCTCACATTATAGACAGAGGTGAGAAGATTTTTTTTTCCTCAGAAGGCCGAGAGTCTTTGGAACTCACTTCCTCAAACGACAGTGGAAGCGGGCTCTTTAGTTATTGTAAAGGCAGAGCTAGTTAGATTCGCGAATAACAAGGGGGTGAAAGGTTATCGTGTGTAGGCAGGAGGTTACATTCCGATCAGCCGTAGTCTTGTTGAATGGCGGAGCAAGCTTGAAGGTGCGACTGAATTAACCCTGGCACTAGTGTGCTCGTATGTTTACTTTTGCAGTTGGTAGAAGTGTCAAGAACAAGCGAACGTAAAATTAGGATGTGTGGAACGGCGAAAGGAAGTATATTTATTTGGAATACAATAATTGTTAAGATCTGCAATGCAATGCCTGAGAATTCAGTCGAGGTAGACTCAATAATGGCTTTCCAACTGGAATTAGCTAAACATCCGAAGAATTGAAAGTATTGGGCAACAGGGAAAGGAGACTGGGGCTAGCAAGAGATGCGCCGGCAGACAGGCGACACAACCGGCTGAATGTCTCTCTTTTCTCTGCAGCAATACATATACAAACGTATACTATTGTTTGAGCATGTCGATGTAGCGAATTCCACTGTGAAATTTTTTAATGTGTCAGGAAACGTTCTCTAAAACCATGATAGGGTGCATTAGTGGTAATTTTGCTTGGAAGCACGCTGTCTCACTTCACTTGAAAGTCGATGAACTGTCTTTACGTTTACACTGCCAAATTTCTTCATCGGATCATTGAGCTATCAGGACAAGCACATCATTGTCTGCTTTGTGCAAAAATGAACAAGAGTCTGGTCATTCGTTGCCATTGGTTGCAATCTCAAATTCCCATTTCATCATTGTATTTTTTTCCAGCTTCTGTACTGTACTACCACATGCAATTCAATGTAATGAACACATACTGGAAATTACTTTTAGTCATTCAAGTAACCTCCAGAACGATATAGGACGTTCCAGGGAAATACATTCCTTGGTTTTAAAGTGCTAATTTATTATTTTTGTTCCCAATCCCTCGATGGCCTCAGCCAACGTTAGCTCTGTAATTACTTTCTGCACCTGAGCTCTCCGAAATGTAGCTCTGGCCACTTGATGCATTCCGATTTTAATTGCTACAATATTGCATCACTGAATTCAACTGCTTCATCACGGAATTCTTAAACCATTCCGAATCGATGCCCCTCTACACGTCTTTCCATTTTTACGATGTCTCTTAATGCCTATCTGATTGATCAAACGTTTAGCCAAGACTTCATATGTAGCCTTATGCGGAGCTGCATCAATTGCTGCGTTACTACTACAGTCATCAAGCACTTGCCGACGTTCTGTAGTGTAAACCGTGCTATATATGTGGAAGTTGTTTTTGCCGTTCTTGTTAGTTAGAGGGTTGGATTCAGAGTTCGTATTCCAATATTTTGTAGATAGTTAATATCCTGCATTCTTCTGTGTTAAGAAAAATATATAAACTTCCTGAAAAGCTAAAAGCAGGTGGAAGTCTAACTTTGGTTGCTAACGTTAAACAAGTGAGAAGCATCTTCTGCCCGTTCAATACCCAGTACGATGCCCTGTTACAGTCAGGGGAAGCATAAATCAGCCAAGTTCCAATTGAGCGGTAAATATGGTACTACCCATTTTAAACCGCGCAAAATGGAAACGTTATACTCCATTTTCAGAGCAAAATAGATCATTATGCAGGCATTCCAACCATTGGCATTTATATTCATACCGTACTCCATCTACCCTACTTCATTTCACCCTATTAATCTCATCTTCTCTTTCTTTTTCTCACGTGAATTTACCTAGATTCCCTTCCTTACATTTTGCTATACAGCTAGAGGTTGGACATTCTCCTTACAAAGATAAAGTTCATGAATTCCATATTGGACATATACCATACTAGGTTTTATGTTTTTCTTTATGAATCCCCTAGGTTTGGTGTCTCCCATGAATCATCTTCTCCACATATATTCTGCCAAACACTTTCATGTGGAGTTGCTCAGTTGATTGCTTTTGCAATAATTCATAATAAGTCGCTTTGGAAAACGTCTGAAAGAGTAAATTATCACTTGCAAAACTAATTGGCATCTCCTTAACGCAACATGTTGTTAAGCCCATTACCTTTTTCTACTGTTTTTCGGTTCTCTTCTGTCGAAGGGTGGAAGATAAAATCACTGATTCTGAAATAATTCAAGCCCCTCACATGTTGCAAATTTTTATTTAGTTAACATTGGATGTAGCCCAGCTGGCCCTTAGCTTCAATGTTGCAAGCATGTCACCATTATCATTATGATAGGGTCCAAGTATTAATTTAAGGAGAGCATTGCACTTGTTCATTGATGTCACAACCACAGCCATTCCAAAGCGTTTCACAATTATAAAATTGTGCCACGTGACCATTTATGCCCTGCTGGAAAGGCTCATCGACCTGAAACTTCAACGTTTGATCCTCCCTCCTGGGATATTGCCTCGACCTGCTGAATATTTCCAGGGGTTTCTACATTCATTTCCGAACTCAGCCCGGCCTGGTCTCACACAGGTCCAATCATACACAAAAAAACTCTGTCTCTCACTCGTGCCTAACGCCAACCAAACACCATGTATCTCCTACCTGAGCTCCATCCCATATATGTTCGCACCATTTTAAAACTGAGTTTACCGACCTCAAACATACAATAAATTACCCATGCCCAATTCCTTTTATCCATCCTGAAACAAGCGCAATACCCTCTGCACTCAAACGTACGCGTCCCGAACTTCGACTATTACCGTATTCACCGACACCGTCTCTCGGGAAAAGTTGATTTCACGTGACCGTAATTCTCATTGGTGCGACCGCTTCCAAACACTACGTTATCCCTAAATTAACTTCCTACTACTCCAACTCAACACTATCTGATCTCATTCATATCAGCTTATACTGATCTATATCACATATGGTTGACCTTTTTCAAATTAGACCTCCCGCAAAAATTATGCATCCTATGCCAGTCCGCATCAACAGATGTTGCACACTTGATGACTACACCTCAAAGATACACGAAATCGCACATAGCTGACTGAAGGCTATGCAGCCTTATCCTACTGGATCTCTAAGATGATTCCATAGAGTAAGACTGATGTCATGCTTCCTCAAGCTCAATTGGATTCGAACTCACTGATACCCAGTTTTACGCATAAAGGTCAGCACACATAAATTACATAATGAATACAGGGTGTGCATCATTCGCGGATACCACCCAGAAGCAGGCTCAAACATAGCCAAGCTCCCCCAGTTTCCAATTCGGCCAGAGCCGACCACACACAGAACGGACTTCTCCATCCACCGACTCAGCTATACTCAGCCTCATCAAGTTTATCTCACTCGGAATAGACCCCAACCATAGCTGGTCTCCCCCGGGGTGGTGCTTACCTGTAGAAGCACGTGCAAAGAGCTGACAGTATCTATATCCGAACGGATCCCTAGCCGAACGCACCAGAACCGCTTAATTGTTGTGGACGCCAGCAAGAACACGCAAACTTAACTGTACCCAGCCATACATATTCCTAATCTCACCGAACGTGCTCTTATCTTACGAATGATCATCGCTGAAGTATGACCACCATTTAAGGTAGATGTTTGAGATTTGTATGCCGAAATTCTGCCGGCCCTTACTCAATCACTCACTTTTCCAGGACCACTTCATTAAATTCAGGGTCTTGGAGTGACTGTGGCCATCCATTGCTATGAGTTCAATTCTATCATTTCCGCACAACAATCCAATAATATTCCACATAGGTCTCTGATTTTCTGACGTTTAAAATATTTACTCACCGCATTCTTGAAGTTTAGTCTGGAGAATATTTATTTCTGAAATGAGCATAAAAACATTTCTTCAATCCTTTTCCTTTAGTTTTCTCCAATAATTTTGTCACTTACAGCTTCATTGCTGCCGGCCCAGATCCATTCTAAAGAGACTCATTAGCATATCTTCAGAAACTGACCAGTGAAGGGCCTTTATTTATATAATTTCATCCATGAATTCAGAAATCCTCAAAGAATTTTTCCCCCAATATTGGACTCTTGAGAATTTCTGTTGTTGCTGTAATGTGGGAAATGAAACAACAATTCCCACAAATATAAATTGAATAGTGAACATGATTTATGTATAAATCAATGTTGATTTCAGTGTCTATAATCCAAATACGTTGGAAGAAACCCATTAATGTGCATGGAAATATGCTTTGCTGTGTGGGGAAATATTGTCTTCCTTTAACATCTCGCCTGTCAGATTACACGCCCGACTGCTCGGCACTCATAATATTGGCGACCAACAGTGTCAGCCACGTCTTAGTGATCAGGATTTTAAACCATGAGATCCAAACTCATACTGAGAGTTTTCAATGCAGAGCTAACACTGGTGCGATAAAGGCAGAGCAGAATCAATTATGTTGTTTACCTGAATCTTTGTCCCCGAGATCTCCTTCTGCAAGAGAAAAAATAAAACTTGCGTTCATGACCTTAAAGCTATCAAAAATGCTTTGCAGCAAAAGTCATTCCTCTGAAGTAATGCTGTACTGCAGAACAAAGTGCAAGCAGTTGGCACACCATATGTTGTCACAGGCAATAATAACATGTAGCCGATTGATCATTTTCTTGACATTTATGGAGGTTTAAATTTTGCCAGGGGACCTTCAATTGCTGCCGTTACTCCTCCAAATAACCATAGGATCGAATTAAGAAAAAAAATTCCGCCAACACAGAGGAAAGACAGTGACCAAGCTAAATGTGCCCATCAAAATGCTTCCATTCCATTAGTGCAGTCCTCCGCCGCTGCGGCAATGGGGTCTCAGACTAAATCTTTCTGCTCAAGTATCTCGGGGGGAGGAATGTTAGAACTTCAGATATGTTGTCAATTTAAGCCATTATTACGATGCGCATTTTAGATGAGCTGTTAAATTAAAATTGAGCAATTAAATTCAAATTAAAAGTTATGACATTTATCACACTGGCAACAATTATTGTTGCGCTGAATGTTGGCAAGTATTTTTTTGATAGAGGATCTTCAGGTAACTCCTGCCCTTTGCTATATGATTGGCCCCGTTTTGTTGAGTCCTCCTGTATATTGTTTCCTAGATTTAAATGCATTTTAAAGCCTTCATCCCATCCACTCGCTGCTGATGTTATTATGTCCCACACCAGCCCCTCTGACTGGCATCAAAGAACTCCATCAGAATGTCGTTCAAATCTTTCTCTCTCGTACACTTGCCATTAGATGCAAATTTGTCTTTTACATTAGGGCACCATGCAGTACTGATTCCGGCTGTATTATTACGCTGTGAGTGGAATTATTCTGTTCATTTCCCAATAATGCTTAGTGACTTCTTTTCATTCAGAGGCCCAAGTTCTGGACACCATCAGAAAACCTTGCATTCTTGTAACGACTCCAGTCAGCTCACTGGTCAGACTTCAGTTTTCTAGATAGCCACGCCGATCTTTCAGAAAATGTATAATGCTCGGTTCTAATATCATGCTTTCCATGTCTTCGCTGGTAACTGTGTTTTGCTACGTGTGTGCATAATCTTGAAAATGGAAATAACATTCGCAAATCAGCCTGACAGTGACCAGGTGGCCTGTATTTTGTCCTTTGTTAATTGATTCGTGTGACTTTGGCGTCGCTGTTGAGAACATCATTTACTGCACATCCCTAATTGTCCTTGAGAAGGACTTGGTGAGCTCCTTTCTTGAAGCACGAGAGTCCATCTGAAGTAGGTCTATCTAGGGTGCTGTTAGTGAGGGAGTTCTATTATTTAGATCCTACGAGAGTGAAGGAATGGCGATATATTCCAAGTTAGGATGATGAGTGTCTTGTAGGGGAACTTTAAAGTGGCGTTGTTCCCACATCTCTCCTGCCCTGGCCCTTCTAGATGGCAGCGAGCGTTGGTTTGGAAGGTGCTGTAAAAAGAACCTTGGCGATTTCCTGCAGTGCATTTTGCAGATATTATTCACTGATGCCACTGTCCGTCGGCGGTGGATGGACTGAATGCGTGTGGATGGGTTGCCAATCAAGTGGGCTGCTTCGCCTTGGGAGTTGTCAAGTTTCTTGAGCTACACGCAGTCAGGCAACTGGGGAGTGTTCAATCACACAGATAAATTGAGCCCTGTAAATTGTTCATAGGCTTTCGGGGCTCAGGAGATGAGTTACAATTCGCAGTGTTCCGAGGCTCTGATCTGCTCTTGGAGCCATTGTCATTTATTGTCATAAGGTGATGGTTTGATAATGTCTTGAATAAGGAGTTCATTGCTTGGCACTTGTCTTGCTGCATTTGGAAATTGACTGCTTCAGTATTTAAGGCGTCGTGAATGTTGCTGTAGGTTGTGTGATCATCAGCAAATAGCCCCACTTCTGAAATTATGATGGAAGGAATTTCCTTGAAAAAGCAGCTGAAAAAGATTAAGCCTAGAACACTACACTGAGGAAATCATGCAGTGATTTTCTTTAACTTTTGGCCATTGACCTCCAAAAACGACAACAATCTTTCTTCCTGCTAGGCATGACTTCAATCAACGCAGAGTTCTTCCCCTGATTCCCATTGATTCAAATTTGCTTGTGTTCCTTGATGGAATAATCGGCAAAATTCTACTTTGATGTCAAGGACAATCACGCTCACATCACCACTGGACTTCAGCTCTTTTGTCCATGTTTAAGTCCGTGATGAGGTCAGGAACTGAGGGACACCGGCGGAACCCAAACACAGCAGTGAACAGGTGATTGCTGAGCAAGTGCCGCGTGATAGCAGTTCCTGGCCCTTTACTCACTTCACTGATGATCGATAGTGTACTGATGGGACGTTATTCGACTTGTTTGGATTTGCCCTGCTTTGTGTGCACAAGACATACCTTGGCAATTAAATGCATTGACAGGTGGATGTCGGTGTTGCATCTCTACTGGAACAGCCTGGCTAAGGGCGCAAAAAGTTCTTGAGCTCGTCCTCAATACTATTGCCGGAATGTTGTCAGTGCACGTATCCTTTGCAGCATCCAGTGCCTTCAGCCATTTCACGATATCACGTGGTGTGAGACGAATTAGCTGAAGGCTGGCACCTGCAATGCTGGCTATCTCTGGAGGGGGCGGACATGGGTCTCCCACTCGACACTTATTGCAAATGTTTCAGCCTTATATTTTGCCCGATGTTTGGCACTCTATCATCAATTAGGATGGAGACATTTGTGGATCTTTTTCCGGCGTATTATTTAATTGCCCACCGACATTTCCGACTGGACGTGAAAATGCTGCGGACCTTAGACTTGCTCCGTTGGTTGTGTAATTGCTTACCTCTTTCTATCACGTGCTGCTTATGCTACATTTTTAGGCATGCCTGGTGCTGCTCCTTGAATTCCCCCTTGCATTCTTCAATGAACCAGCATGAATACAAAGGCTGGCCTGTAATTCCAGGGTGTCGTATATTTTGGGAGATGAGGTAATACGTTGTAATTGAGTACTGTTCTGCATCAGCCGATGGACCACATAGCCTCGTGGCAACCTCGCCTTGACATGCTTGATCTGTTCCGAATTTATCCTCTATGGCACAATGCGAACGCAGCACCACACGTTGTTTGGTATGCCAAATGTCTCCACAACGACTGTGTGGTGGTCACTGCTATCGACACTTTCATGGACAGACGCCCCAGCAGCAGGAAGGTTCCTCAGGATGAGGCCGAGTATGGTTCCCCCCCTAGTTTGCTCCCTCACCAGCTGTCGCAGACCTAGCCTAGCACTTATATCCTTTCGCACACGTCTCTCTCGTTCTAAAGTGATGCTACAAAGCCATTTTTGGTGTTGGTCATTTAAGTGAATTGTCCACCATTGCCGCCCTCAATGCTCCTCCAAGTGATGTTTAACATGCAGGAGTGCTGATTCATAAGCTGCAACGGTGGGGGTGGACTGTGGTAAGAGGTTTTCAGCAGGAGGTTTCCTTGCAAATGTTTGGCTTGATGTCATGTGACTTCATGGGGTTTGCAGTCGGTTTTAAGGGTTCTTAATTCTGTGCCTCCGCATTGTATACCACCGCCATCTACGCTAAGCCTGTCCACTACTGGAACTGTGAATCGTTGGACAGGTACGGTAAATCCCTGACTATAATTATGACTGTTGTTTGACTGGCCTGTGGGATATCTCTCCCACTGTTGGCACCAGCCTCCAGTTGTGAGTAAAGATATCTTCGCAGGGTGGGCAGAGCTGATTTTGTCGTTGTTTTACCCGGTGTCTAGTTCGATCCTCAGTTGTCTCCCCAGTTTCGGCCGTTATACAATTTTCTGTTGCACTTTTGATACAACTCAGTGACAATTTCGGATGGCAAGTATTTCAAGCACTTGCTATGTGGTGAGTTACGCAAAATCAGCTCTAATTAACAAAAGTCCTCCCCCTCATCTCTATTTTTAAAGACAAATGTAGTTGCATTCGTCCTTGGCATTTCAGTATCGCTTGCAACGCCAACATATATGAAAATTTCTAATCAACCCTTGCACAAAACGGAAAATTGTGTCCTCCTCATCCCTGTACCTTAAGCGTATCGGAACGGGATCTCTTTGTCCACCTTACATTAGCGTGACATTAACTTATAGATCTCCCCTATGCCTTTTCTGCTCTTAGGAAAACAAACGTACGTCCACCAATTTTCCATGATCGTAAAATTCACTTAACCGTGGTTCCAGTCTGTCAAATCTCTTCATCAACCTCTTAATGATCAGTGGATCCTTCCGAATAAATGTTGATAACCGGATGCAACAACGTTAACTGCGGCATAACCAGAGTTTCAAAAGTTTATGCACAATTTTTTACTTTTGTGCTGAATGGCTACACATATTAAGCCCTATAATCCGAATAATTTGCTAGCTACATTGAGAATATTTCAAGACAACTTTTAAAAAATTCTGCTCCTTATCTATTCAGTTGCATAGTAAAGAATCGTTTCAATAAGTTATTTGCCCTCCTCTATCTGTTTTGCCAAAATGCATCAGTTCAGAGTTATGTGCATTAATTTAGATCCGGCTCTTGATACCTGTGCTGCTCGACTATTTTAGTCTTGGTGTAGTCGCTTGGTATCAATCTGTTTGTTTGCCGCACCTCCATGCCTTGAGTCATTCGGAAATGTTAATGAATTGTCCTACAATGTCAGGCCAAGTTTCTTTCTTTCCATCTATCTATCTATCTATCTATCTATCTATCTATCTATCTATCTATCTATCTATCTATCTATCTATCTATCTATCTATCTATCTATCTATCTATCTATCTATCTATCTATCTATCTATCTATCTATCTATCTATCTATCTATCTATCTATCTATCTATCTATCTATCTATCTATCTATCTATCTATCTATCTATCTATCTATCTATCTATCTATCTATCTATCTATCTATCTATCTATCTATCTATCTATCTATCTATCTATCTATCTATCTATCTATCTATCTATCTATCTATCTATCTATCTATCTATCTATCTATCTATCTATCTATCTATCTATCTATCTATCTATCTATCTATCTATCTATCTATCTATCTATCTATCTATCTATCTATCTATCTATCTATCTATCTATCTATCTATCTATCTATCTATCTATCTATCTATCTATCTATCTATCTATCTATCTATCTATCTATCTATCTATCTATCTATCTATCTATCTATCTATCTATCTATCTATCTATCTATCTATCTATCTATCTATCTATCTATCTATCTATCTATCTATCTATCTATCTATCTATCTATCTATCTATCTATCTATCTATCTATCTATCAATCAATCGATCTATCAATCGATCTATCAATCAATCGATCTATCGATTCCTATATCTATCTATCTATATATCTGTCTCATTTTCTGCCTAATCTACTGAAACTATAGAGAGGGAGAGAGAGAGAGAGAGAGAGAGAGAGAGAGAGGGAGATACTGAGCCAGACAGTTAGAGAGAGAGCATCCGACACGTCGCGACAGTTTCGGACCTCTCTATTAAATTAATTTCATCCCAATTTCCCGCTGTTCCAAGTTACACTCCTCCGAAGTAACTCTCTTCTTGATATAATTATTTAATACTTTGTTGATAACGTCTATAGAAGATGCCTCTCCGACACCGTTAGTATTTTAATCCAAATGCTAAGTAGTCGCTGGATAAGAAAATGTCTCCCTGAAGGCACCATTGTAAATGAAGTCAATGACCTTAACGCGGTCTCTACTGATTTCCTACCATTCCTGCCAACGGAGCAACTCTCCTATGTTTACTCTCTCCTGGATCCTAATGATTATGTTCATCTCTATCAGATAGTTCCTTAATATTCTTCTCAAAAATCGTGAAGAACACGTGTCCAAACTACCCACGTAAGTGCAGCTCCTCATCGCTGTGATTATTCTTAAAAATTACTTTTCCACGATCTATAATTCATGCACATTTTCCTTGAGAATGATGTCCAGGATTGGAAACAAATCTCTAGTTCAGGCCCGCCCTCTATTTTATACAGTTATATTAACCTACATGTCTTTATGCTCTATGAACCTCTTTATAAAGTTTAGCGACCAGTTTGGCTTTTTTAAACGCCCATTCAAACTGCCTTTTCACCCTGAGCAATTTGTGCACATTGACATCCACGTGGAAATACCCTGAAAACCATTGAGATTTTGACACATTCTCTTGCATTGCCTCCCCTCGTCCTCCCCACCAAAATGATGTGATCGCAATTTTCTGCGTAAGACATCATCTGTCAGTTGTCCGTCCGATCCATCTACCAACGGAAAGCTGGTGATATAATGACTACTCTGATTGAACTGTTTCGGCACAGATAGCTGTTCCGCCCGACTCACCAGGGACCCCAAGACCACCGAAACACCCTTGTTACGTGACGTGTAATTAAGGGGTAAGTATTCACCAGGACATCAGTTGAAAACTTCCCTTCGTCGCTTTCAAATATGACATAGCGTCATTTACATCCAATTTCGAGGGCAGACCTCGCCTCGTTTTATGGACTAAACGGCTGCACGGCACTTCCTGCAATATATTGCTGCATGACGGCTGCACTGACGTGTCTGCATCTGCGCCTGGGCTCAGCTTATAACTCTGGACGTGAATTCGCGACCTTATGACCACAAAGCGGATGTTCTGTCTACCGAATCACAGCTAAAAAGCTGGAAGCTGCGAGGACAAAACATTCGGCACCGCTTAAGGGAAGAAGGTAAAACCGCAATTTCCTTTCAGGCATTTTCTCCTCATGCCTTGGGGATGTGCTTTAACGCCATCACTCGAATACATTTTTGTCCCCCGAGGCACACGTTTTGTCCACGGATAAGTTATTTCCGCCGTTCAGGCTTTATATCCAATCGGGAAATCCAGAGCTTGGTGGCTGCTGGCTCATGGATACTCACTGCACTTCTGCTGAATGTCATCCAATTCTAACACAGAAAGAAAGCAACTGGTTTATAAGGAACATGGCATTGTCAAGATTATCAGTTATATTTCTTCGTCCAGATTACAGAACAGCTGCAGTTAATATACCGACATTCCCCGAGCGCAATCAAACTGGCCCGGTAATCCGCTTAAAAATATTTTCAGAACCTACACTGCTGTTTGAGACTGAGTTTCAATAGACGAATGCATTTTGCATTATTTGGCTCTCCTCCACTCTCTGCATTTTAATGGTGACGGACTTTATGGCAAGAGATATTGGCATGGTTCCATCCTGAATTTTATTTGTTGGAGAACTTAAAATCCGTGTTAACCTAGAAATGATTCGGTGTAATTCGTAGCGCCTTTGTTTAATTAGCCTAACTTTTTTTGTGTGTTTAGATGTTGTTTAAATAGCTTCTATATGCAGATTTCAGAGATTCCGCTTTAATATTCTGCTAAGAATGATCAGATTGATTTGTTTATTGGTGCATGAACTATACAGCGTTTGCTACACAACATTCGTTGAAGCTCGAACGCCGTTCAGCTCGTTGGCTGACAGTGAATGCGCCGTGCAATTTCAATCACAAATGGCCCCTGAAAAGACTGCATACCACCTGAGGGTACACAGTCTGGATGTTTAGAAATCAACATGTATCTTCCCGTAGTCAGGATCCAAACCCGAAAATGCCCTCAAGGGAAGGCATCGCCATTTTTTTTGAAATTAATAGTCTTTAAACCAGACTGCAAGTGCGAGGTAAACTTGCTTAACAATGCACAGCAGCCATTAATCTGGAGTTGACAATGCTGAACTAAAATTTGCGTGGGGACGACACGACATTTACTCTGTGATAATCAGGTCGATTGAACTTTCGTGGGATTTCGGTGGATAACTGTCCTCGGCCAGAAAAAAAAGGCAGCGAAATTCCGTATAACAAAGGATCATGCAGCAGCGAATTCCAAACTCTAATCGTTTGCTGGATCAATACTTTCTTCCTAAGTGTTAGTTTATGTTAATGTTAAACCCCTATTTTGCTGGCTCTCAATTTTGCCTGTGACCTCAAGCTGAACGATTTTCTCCACATTTAACCCATTACAAAATTCAACTGATCTTCCGATTAATAATGCTAAATGCTATTTCGGAGAAGTTATTCATGATACAAAAGGCGTATTGATATATTCCTAAGAAGTTAAAATCTGTCTTTTTAAAACAGCGAATCCTTAAACTGGCTACCTTTTTCTTTGCCTTTCAGCTTTGTATCTGTCAAAGCATGACGTTACCAGGAAGATTGTGGAATCATTGAAACAGTTGACGTTTTATATAATAAGGAAGTTCTTTGCAGGTGGATTGAAATATTTAACGGTTGCTATATCAAGCATGCTGCTGCGTGCATAACTCTGCGACAACACAATAATGTAGATGATGCTACATATAGAAGTAATTAATGATCTTGGATTGTAGTGTGAATCTGACCCGATCGCAACGGCCTTCCTTTCTACCCCCAGCCAGACGACCATCTCATGTAACAGAACCAAGCATTATTCGGGATCAATAATTGACGGAGAACTCAGTGCTGAAGATGTGTATCTAACCAATAAGTCGACACTCAGTGCAGCATCTCAAGGATCGTTTTTTAATATGCGCCATTGTAGGATATTGTATTCAAATTCGACGCACCACGCTTTGGAATGATTCGCAAATAGTGTTGGGAGCACTGGGAAAATGTAATCGACAGTACCAATGGCGTCAGTTATATAGACAGCGGAGGGGAGCTGAGATTTTTCTTATCACGGCAAGAAGGTTAACTGATCCTATGATAGTGACGCCCAACATGATGAGACCATCATTCTTAAGAAAAAAAAATAACAATAAATTGTTCCCTCGTCCAGGATGATCAGCAAAAAAGAAACACAGATTTATGGTTATTCATAGACAAATGAAAGGGTGGGGCGTAGAGGGATGACGGGGAGCAACGCCTTATCGTGCAGAACAAACATTTGCAAGGTTGTTGGAAAAGATTTCTGGAAAGCAGCTAATCAGAGAGAAAGGGAGAGATGGAGAGAAATAAAACTCTTTCATATAGCAGTTACAGGCAAGTTGGAGGGTTGGGATCTTTCTATTTAGGTTAACTCTATGATGCAGGCGAAGATTACATCTGTACATTTAAAATTACTGCTCGGCATTTCTGTATTCTACGTGTGGGGTAGGAATTGTAAGAATGTTTTGTGCAACGTGTATTTTACACAAATACCAAATATATTTCCCACCTGAATCCTTTAAAGACTCTTCGCACGTTAGAATCTCTGGAATATAGAGATGTGAGAGTTTCAACACTATTTCAATTTCAGCACGTTTCCCCGTCTCCCTCCCACCCACCCTCTCGACATAATATACAGAACTTACAGTACAGGTCAAGGTATTCGACAAACTGGATTAAGTACTTCCACGCCCTCCATATTTCGACATACTGCAACTCATAATACCCACATGTACTTCTGCTCGCTTCCTCCTCAAGCGTCAACTTAACCTACCAATAAATAACGACAGAATATTTACCTCAGCTGATCCTTGTATCATATTGATAAAGATATGAGGTCTAATTTGGGCCACAATGTTGATCTCCATTTTAACGAAGAGCAGACTGCTGGGATTGCAGTGGCAAAAAGCGCTAGGCTGACATTGGTCACCTTACTTGAATTCAGTTTGGGCAGTAACATACAGAGATATCGCATTGAATCTCCCAGAGACGTTCATCAAATATTTGCATGGCATGCATTAGGATATTTTACTTGCATATTATACATGCCTAAAAAATAAGACATTGCAAAATTCCATTTTTAACGGCTCGGTAAGTCTCAATTAGTAACATGCACCGTGCTTATGTTTGCAAATTGATTAGCACAACCGTGAAACCAAATGCTTTGGCAGATTTTATTTGTCTCCGGGACTTTGCCAAGTACATCCCGTCAACGATTGTTCAATTACATTATTTAATTAGATACATGTTGCTTTTCCCTGATTATGCGCGTCACCGATCAACTATAGAGGTCGTTCTGTAATTTTACCTTATCAATTTGGAATGAGTAACATTTCACAATAAGATGTAAATCAATGGAATTCGGTACCGACAGTGTAGTCTGACCCATATAAATTAGAGGAAAATCTCTGTCCTTCCAATCAAGTGTCCCATGCCTAAGCCTATCCTCAACCAGAGCAACTAATCAAATACATTATTTAATTGCTGCTTTTCTATGTAAATTGCATTCGGAGGGTGTTGGTGATCAGGGATTTTCATTCGAGTTGGCCATGATTATGCTTGGCAAAGTACGATAGTCATTTGAGGTGTCTTTCTGCAGTCTGGCTGGCCAGCATCTCCCCCGTTCTTAAAACCTGCCGCAGGCACATTGGAAGGTTTTACAAGTTGGTAACCAACACAGCCGGCGACTCTACGAACGCAGCTTCAACAGCCATCAAGTCCTGATGTGAGACTTCAACGCAGAGCTTCTGGGCGAAAGTTGTGACTCCACAACGGCGTTACAGGAAGTCTTTCATAAACTAGATCAGCAAACCTGTCATTCTTAACCACCAAATACGTTATATTTCTAATTCCACTGTGCGAGCGATTACTTCGTTGTTACCACTACGTTGTTTAAGGAGGATTAAATGAATTCCTTATTCAGTTAATTAGTTTACATGTTATTTATTGTCTTCCAACTTTGTGTGACACAGCATCCGAAAATATGCCGCCGTAACGTGAAACTATGCAGCCCACGGATAGGACTATTCTGCTGCCAACCCTTAGAGTCCATTCTAGCAATATGCTTAGTTAAAAAAAACGCATTAAACATTCATATGAAAACAAAACAATTCATGTAAAGAAGGAAGCAGCCATTGTCAATCTCTAGCTTTTTGAAGAAATATACTTCAGATCAGGTACCTTTTTCTTTTGCGTTAAGTTTTTCTTCTGTTCGGGATTACATGATAAACAAACCAAAAATTGTAGGATTAGACAACATTATTCACGAGTGGAGGAGTTTCGTTATTGGTTAGAACACTTTGCCAACTTGGTGCCAAATCGATAAAGTTAAAAATTGTCATCATTCCGTTAGTGTGCAGGATTCAGCAAGAGTTGTGACAAAAAACGATAATAATCATGACTCATGGAGCGTCGGAAATTCATCCTGCCCACTATCGGATGGTCGACCTGTTTTGCTGTCTGCCCAGTATTTGCTTTTATTGAAATCAACAGAAGCGAATGTGGGCATATTGCCAAACAACGGGCTCCTGAATTGATTACTTCACTTTTTAACGAAAATAAAAGTATTTGCTTAATGGTTCAAAATAATAAGGCATGTAATGTAAAGGGACACCGGGAATGTTTTGCTTACCTAGGTCTTTTATAGCTTGTTGACAGTCGCTTAGCTCTGTAATTCGTAAAAATGATGATCCACACTGAAGTGTCAGCAACAATGTGCAGTTTCCCCCTTCCCATCTTTCTACATGGATCCATCAAGGACCTAGACCTGAGTGGCCAGGGCAAAACTTCAAAGTATTCAGATTATACAGGGCTATGCATTGCCAGGAAGATGTTGAAATACATCAAACTAACGCAATGGACTGGTGGGATGGGAGGAACCATTGCAGTTGAAATTAGTAGAGAAAGTCATGGAGTGATACCATTTGGTAGGAAGAGGTAATGGACAACTTGTGCTAGCATTCCAAAGGGGATTGAAGTTGCTGATGGGGGTTTGGGTGCATAAGAGCACAAATCGCTGCAAGTTGCAGGGCAGATTGAAAACGCTGTCACTAAGCCAGATAAAAACCTCGGCTTCATAAGTAGTTGAATAGGCAGCAAAGAAAGCAAGTTATGGTAAAACTGTTTAACCGCTAAATCGATTTCAACTAGGGAATTGTATCATTTTTTGGAGACCATAGTTTAGGGAGAAGTGAAGGCATTAATGAGGTTAGAAAGGGAATTCATGGGAATGTTCCTAGAGATGATTGTTTCTTCCCGGTGGAAAGACTGGAGAATTTAGGGTTGTTGTACAGAGACACAATATGATTGAAAGGAGATTGATGGGGCTTTTCATATTCACGTCGTGGCCTGGACATGTTACGCATGCATAGACTGCTCCCATCTGGAATGGGCAAGAACCGGATGACTTTGATTTAACGTCAACTGACAGTAAACCAAAGGGGACATGGGGAAAAAAATAAATGTGCAGCCTATCATTGGGTTCTGAACTGCAATGCCTAAGAATCAGCTCGGCGAACGGACAATCGTAGCTTTCAATAGGGAGCAGGCAATACTTTGAATAGCAAGCAATTTGAAGCGCTTCAAGTGACCGTTCGGAGCAGGGGAATAGCCGAGTTATTCAAGTAGTGATCCGCCTCCAACGCGAAGAGCCAGATGGCCTCTTTCTGTGCTGTAACCGATCTGTGACAAGATGTAGTATTTTATTATGTTACAGATGTTTAGTTTCTCTTCGGGAAACATGGTTTTCTCCCACATGTCTAACTTTACTGGAAGAACCCCCAAGTAGTCGTCATGCGAGCAACTGTTTCCGCAAATGTGGCGGCAGAGACTTTGCTGATAGAGATTGAAAGTAGACTGTTGACAGGAAAGGACAATTTCTATTTATTGACCCTTAGTTTAGAAATCTCCCACATGTGGCAATACTTTTCCTATATCTATAATTCGCAATGGTTGTTATACGGGTGTATAAAGTAATTAGGAAATAGAAGAGAATGTTATCGTTAATTCTGAGGACAATTGAATTAAAAAATAGAGCGCTAATGCTTCAGTTATGTAGATCACTGGTGAGACTACATCTGGAATACAGTTTATTGTATTGCTCTTCTTTTTAAAAAAATGCTCCAGAAAGGCTTCCAAGATGGTTCGCTAGACTAATAGCAGGAATGGGCTGTTCTTTATAAGAGGAAAGGTTGGAAAGTCCATGCTTGTGCCGGCTGCAATTAAGAACAGGAATGCACGGCTTGAATGAAACAGGTAGGAACATTAGTTAACTTGACAGGATGAATGTGGCATGGATGTTTCCCATCGTGGCAGAATGTAGAAGTAGGGTTCACTATTTAAAAACAAGGAGGCACTGATTCAAGAAAGAGATTATGCTTTCCTCCCCTGTCTCTCAGAGTGTCGTGAGTATTTCGTACTTTCTTCCTCTAAGGTCGGTGGAAGCAGACTCCTTAAAAAGTTTTATCTTGAGAGGTAGATAAATTCCTGATAAGCCAGGGGTGGAATGTTATCGTGGTAGCTGTGAATCTCGAGGTTACAGTCAGATCAACAGTGATCTTATTGAACGGTGGAGCTGAATCAATGGGCTGAATGACCTTCCCCTGCTTCTAATTCGTATGTTGGCACGTTGGCCCATCAATGTATGAGTCAACTTCTAACGTAGACAGGGACATTCGTAAGTTATTTTGCCCACTTTGTTTGGATAAAATACTTTAGGAAGCAATTAACACAAGTTTACCTTTTGGGTCTTAATGCAGTGAATTGTTTATCAAATTACCTTTCTCATTTGCTTTGAGCTTTTCTCCTGTTATGGAGTTGAAGATAAAGCAGAAACAATTGGAAATAATCAAAGCCTTTTTCCTGTGGGGCAAATTCTTCTACATCGTTTTGAAATTGTCGGCAAGGCAGTAAAATGCACATTCGAATAATAATTGGCAGTTTCTAACCCGCCTGATCGGTCATATTACCAACATTGAATTCCCACCCTGTAATCTTGAACTCATTGCAGCTTTATTTAAAATATCGAAACTTAGGCCTCAACTGACATATTTTCCCCTACAGTATCTAAACTTCGATGGCAAGAACGAAGATATACTCTGTGAAATGTCTAGCATCGATATGGCAGTCGCAAGTGAATTCTGACATTCTGCTACAGAGTTAATTAACGCCCTGTGGAACCTATTAGCAATTCCTCTTCGAAGGGGAGATAGGCTAAAATCGTACGTGATGCAGAAAACAATTCTCTCACCAAATTCGTTCAGAGATTCTTCGCACTTGCTCAGATCTGCAGTTCAGAAAAGCAACAACCTCATCGCTCACGTTAAAATTAGAACCTCAGCTCTCACGTCAAACTCGTTTCTCGTTCTTTTCCTTACTGGCCATATTTACCTTTGTTTTAAATTCCTCATTAAAAGGCCGATACCAAATCCTTACTCTCTTGATTTTTTGAGATAGTCGGGGGGCATGGGGTCTCCTGCACTTTGGAGGAATTCGAAATTGTTCATCCTTTAGCGACTCTTCTACGACAAACACTGCATGGTTAATTTCCTTGCCCGGATTGCCCTGTAGTCATGCCTCAGTAATCCTGACTATGCCTGATTCCACCCCGTGATTGATGGCCTAAAGCTGCCTTTTACTATTTCACATTACTGGGCGTGCATTTTAGCTCATTTTTAAAATTAGTTCCGTTCATGTTATGTCAATCCTGTGATTTATTTTTTAGATTTATGTTCTTCTGTTCCATTTGTTCCCCAGTGGTAAACACTTGGAAGGGAAACGCATGTAGCTGATGAAATCTATTTCAGAAGAAAAAGACATGAGCTGACACATTTTGTTCGGCAGAGCAATGGAAGGTAACAAAATCGAAAGTGTAACAAATCAAAAGGTCACAGCAACGTAGCGATCTAGTGGTATATGTGAACATA
Organism: Cetorhinus maximus; assembly: GCF_964194155.1. Lineage (NCBI taxonomy): Eukaryota > Metazoa > Chordata > Chondrichthyes > Lamniformes > Cetorhinidae > Cetorhinus > Cetorhinus maximus. The sequence continues at coordinate 5,685,607 of NC_135911.1, read as the reverse complement.
TCGCTTAAACGGCCAGAGATGTTGAAGAATTTGTAAAGATAGTATATGGGATCCATGGTTTAAGAAAGAGAGGCGTTGAGAACAAAATCAAGGAAGTTGCAATGATTAATTTGAAAGCATTGGTTCTGCCTCAACTGGAGCATTGTGTCTAATAAAGATACTGCCATGAAGTTATTAATGTATATATTATTATTCGAAATACTGTTTTTTAAAATAGAGGTTCAGTCTGTTGGTGTGTCTTAATTGGATTAAAGCCAGCTAGTCTGGGCGCTTTGATGTGTACTAGTTTTGCCTTTTCCTACTTTATAATCGTTTTACCTGGTCTTTGCACGGCCTCTTACCAATCGATATCCATTTAAACCCTCCTTACGTTCTCATGATAAATAGCCTTTATTTGCGTCCTTTTTTTGTAACGTTCAAGAAGTGAGGTGAAAACCACCACCTAGCCAGCAGATACCTAGCAATATGTTTATGTTACTAATAAAATTGATGCTATGAAAGGTGTTTTATTGTTCAACGTTGGAGTTCAAAGAGGCTGCTAATTCAATGAGCAATTAAATTCAATGAACGATGCTAAGAATAGCTTTAGCAGTTTTGTGTGTGTAGAGCAGAGGCAATGTGAGTTATAAAGCAGCTGAAAGCCTCCAACTGTCTCCACAGTAATCAAAGCGAAAATAGCCTCAATTTATATTAGTAAAATTTGTTGCCTGGCTAATTCTTTGAGTTACTGTTGCCTTAACGGGCATTAGTTTCGGAATTTGTTAAAAGTTATGATTGTAGTAATTTGTAGCCAAGTGCATATGTTTAACTTGTGAAAATAAATAAGAGGTTTAATTTAGCAGAATATAAAACCTCTCAAGAACAAAGGGTCTCTTAGCAGAATTTAAAGTTGCATGATAAACATATCACTCAAAATTAAAGATGATGACAGTTGTTATATGTTTTCCTCTGTGCTTTTTTAAATAACTCAGCTGCACCAACTGCACAGTCAAAACAACGACCCGTAATTTGGAATAGTCCGAAGTATTCAAAGAGATTTTAGAAAACGTTTACAAGAATGAGAGATGAGGGTTTTATCGGAAGACTTCGGTACTTGTTGGATTTTACTTTAAGAAGTGAAAGTTGAGAGGAGATTTGACAGATGGATTCAACTATGAGGATTCCACACAGAGTCGATTGAGAGGTTTGTGGTAGCTAAATTTGCTAAACACACAAAAATAGATAGGAAGCTCAGTTATGGGGAGAATGTAAGGAGGCTATAAAGACATATCGATAGGTAAGTGACCGTGCAAAAACCAGGCAAATAGATTATGAAGTAGGAAAAGTCAAAAATATCCTTTTTGACAGCGATAATGAGAGAGAAAGCATATTATCTAAATGGTGAGAGGTTGCAGAACTCTGAGATTCGGAAGAAACTGGGTGTCCTAGTGCATGAACCACAAAAGGCTAGTATGCAGGAACAGCGATCAATTAAGAAAGCTATAGAATTTTATCGTTCATTGGGACAGGAATTGACTCAAAAACAGGAAGGTTATCCTGCATTTGTAGAGGGCACTTGTGAGACCACAACTGGAATACCGTGTAAATTATTGGCCTGCTCATTTCAGGAAATGTGTAAATGCGTTAGAAGCAGTTAAGAGAAGGCTTGTTAGGCCATTACCATTAATTACCGGGATGTACTATGATGAGAGGTTGGACATGTTAGAAATGTATCCACTTGTGTTTAGGAGGGTAAGAAATAACGTTATCTAAATATTAAAGGACCCGGGTGGTATGGACAGTGTGGATGTGGAGAGGATATTTGCTCTTGTGGTAGAATCTAAAACTAGGGGTTACCATTGAAAAATGAGGTATCTCACATTATAAACAGAGGTGAGAAGATTTCATTTTTCTCAGAAGACCTCCAGTTTTTGGAACTCTCTTCCTCAAACGGCAGTGGAAGCTGGCTCTTTGGTTATTGTAAAGGCAGAGATAGTTAGATTCGCTAATAACAAGGGGGTGAAAGGTTATCGTGTGTAGGCAGGAGGTTACAATCCGATCAGCCGTAGTCTTGTTGAATGTCGGAGCAAGCTTGAAGGTGCGACTGAATTAACCCTGGCACTAGTTAGTGTGCTCGTATGTTTACTTTTGTGGTTGGTAGAAGAGTCAGGAACAAGCGAACGTAAAATTAGGATGTGTGGAACGGCGAAAGGAGGTATATTTATTTGGAATACAATAATTGTTAAGATCTGCAATGCAATGCCTGAGAACTTACTGGAGGTAGACTCAATAATGGCTTTCAAACTGGAATTAGGTAAACATCCGAAGAATTGAAAGTACCTGGCAAAATGGAAAGGAGACTGGGGCTAGCAAGAGATGCGCCTGCAGACAGGCGACTCAACCGGCTGAATGTCTCTCTTTTCTCTGCAACAATGATTTCATTCTCACCCGTGATTATAAACAAACGTATACTATTGCTTGAACCTGTCCTTGATGTAGCGAATTCCACACTGTCATTTTTTACTGTGTCAGGAAACGTCCTCTATAACCACGATAGGGTGCATTAGTGGTTATTTTGCTTTGAAGCACGCTGTCTCACTTCCCTTGGAAGTCGAAGAACTGTCTTTACGTTTACACGACCAAATTTCTTCATCTGTTCATTGAGCTATTAGGACAAACACATCATTGTCTGCTTTGTGCAAAAATGAAAAAGAGTCTGCTCATTCGTTGCCATTGGTTGCAATCTCAAATACCCATTTCATCATTGTATTTTTTTCAGCTTCTGTACTGTACTACCTCATGCAATTCAATATAATGATCACATACAGAAAATTACTTTTAGTCATTCAAGTAACCTCCAGAACGATATAGGACGTTCCAGGGAAATACATTCCTAGGTTTTAAAGTGCTAATTTATTATTTTTGTTCCAAATCCCTCGATGTCCTCAGCCATCGTTAGCTCTGTAATTTCTTTCTGCACCTGAGCTCTCCGAAATGTAACTCTGGCCATTTGATGCATTCCGATTTTAATTGCTTGAATATTGCATCACTGAATTCAGCTGCTTCATCACGGAATTCGTAAACCTTTCCGAATCGATGCCCCTCTACACGTCTTTCCATTTTTACGATGCCTCTTAATGCCTATCTGATTGATCAAACTTTTTGCCAAGCCTTCAAATGTAGCCTTATGCGGAGCTGCATCAATTTTTGCGTTACTACTACAGTTATCAGGCACTTGCCGACGTTCTGTAGTGTAAACCGTGCTCTCCATGTGGAAGTTGTTATTGCCGTTCTTGTTAGTTAGAGGGTTGGATTCAGAGTTCGTATTCCAATATTTTGTAGAAAGTTAATATCCTGCATTCTTCTGTGTTAAGAAAAACATATAAACTTCTTAAAAAGCAAAAAGCAGGTGGAAGTTTAACTTTGGACGCTAACGTTAAACAAGTGAGAAGCATCTTCTGCCCGTTCAATACCCAGTACGATGCTGTGTTACAGTCAGGGGAAGTATAAACCAGCCAAGTTCCAATTGAGCGTTAAATTTGGTAATACCCATTTTGAACCGCGCAAAATGGAAACATTATACTCCATTTTCAGAGCAAAATAGGTCATTATGCAGGCATTCCAACCAGTGACATTTATATTTCACACGGTACTCCATCTACCCTACTTCATTTCTCCCTATTAAGATCATCTTTCCTTTCTTTCTCTCACGTGAATTTATCTAGATTCCTTTCCTTACATTTTGCTATACAGCTAGAGGTTGGACATTCTCCTTATAAAGATAAAGTTCATGAATTCCATATTGGACATATACCATACTAGGTTTTATGTTTTTCTTTATGAATCCCCTAGGTTTAGTGTCTCCCATGAATCATCTTCTCCACATATATTCTGCCAAACACCTTCATGTGGAGTTGCTCAGTTGATAGCTTTTGCAATAATTTATAATAAGTCGCTTTGGAGAACGTCTGAAAGAGTAAATTATCACTTGCAAAACTAATTGGCATCTATTTAACGCAACAAGTTGTTAAGCCCATTACCTTTTTCGACCGTTTTTCGGTTCTCTTCTGTCGAAGGGTGGAAGATAAAATCACTGATTCTGAAATAATTCAAGCCCCTCACATGTTGAAAATTTTTATTTAGTTAACATTGGATGTAGCCCAGCTGGCCCTTAGCTTCAATGTTGCAAGCATGTCACCATTATCATTGTCATAGTCTCCAAGTATTAATTTAATTATAGCATTGCACTTGTTCATTGATGTCACAACCACAGCCATTCCAAAGCGTTTCGCAATTAAAAAATTGTGCCACGTGACCGTTTCTGCCCTGCTGGAAAGGCTCATCGACCTGAAACTTCAACGTTTGATCCTCCCTCCTGGGATATTGCCTCGACCTGTTGAATATTTCCAGGGGTTTCTATATTCATTTCCGAACTCTGGCCGGCCTGGTCGCACACTGGTCCAATCATTCACAAAAAAACTCTGTCTCTCACTCGTGCCTAACACCTACCAAACACCATGTAACTCCTACCTGGTCTCAATCCCATATATGTTCACACCATTTTAAAACTGAGTTTACCGACCTCAAACATACAATAAATTAGCCATGCCCAATTCCTATTCTCCATTCTGAAACAAACGCAATACCCTCTGCACTCAAACGTACCCTCCCGAACTTCGACTATTACTGTATTCACCGACACCATCTCTCCGGAAATGTTGATTTCACATGACCGTAATTCTCATTGGTGCTACCGCTTCCATACCCTACATTATCCCTAACTTAACTTTCTACTACTCCAACTCAACACTATCTGAAGTCATTCATATCAGGTTATACTTATCAACATCACATATGGTTGACCTTATTCAGATTAGACCTCCCACAAAAATTATGCATCCTATGCCACTCCGCACCAACAGATGTTGCACACTTAATGACTAGACCTCAAAGATACACGAAATCGCACATAGCTGACTGAAGGCTAAGCAGCCTTATCCTACTGGATCCCTAAGATGATTCCCTAGAGTAAGACTGATGTCATGAATCCTCAAGCTCAATTGCATTCGAACTCACTGATACCCAGTTTTACGCATAAAGGCCAGCACATATCAATTACATAATGAATACAGGGTGTGAATCATTCGTGGATACCACCTAGAAGCAGGCGCAAACATAGCCAAGCTCCCCCAGTTTCCAATTCAGCCAGAGCCGACCACACAGAGAGAGGACTTCTCCCTCCACGGACTCAGATATACTCAGCCTCGTCAAGTATATCTCTCTCAGAACAGACACCAACCATAGCTGGTCTCACCCGGAATGGTGCTTACCTGTGCACGTGCAAAAACCTGACAGTATCGATATCTGAACGGATCCCTAGCCGAACGCAACACAACCGCTTAATTGTTGTGGCCGACTGCAACCACACGCAAACTTAACGGTACCCAACCTTACATATTCCTAATCTCACCGATCGATCTCTTAACTTACGAATTATCATCGCTGAAGTATGACCACCATTTAAGGTAGATGTTTGAGATCTGTATGCCGAAAATCAGCCGGCCCTTACTCAATCATTCACTTTTCAAGAACCACTTCATTCAATTCATCGTCTTGGAGAGACTGTGGGCATCAATTTATGTGAGTTCAATTCTATCATTTCCACTCAAAAATCCAATAATATTCCACTTAGCTCTCTGGTTTTCTGACGTTTTACATATTTACTCACCGCATTCTTGAAGTTTAGTCTGGAGAATATTTATTTCTGAAATGAGCATAAAAACATTTTTTCAATCCCTTTCCTTTGGTTTTCTCCAATAATTTTGTCACTTACAGTATCACTGTTGCCGGCCCAGATCCAGTGTAAAGACACTCATTAGCATATCTTCAGAAACTGACCAGTGAAGGGCCTTTAGTTATATAATTTCATCAATGAATTCAGAAAACCTCAAAGAAATTTTCCGCCAATATTGGACTCTTGAGAATTTGAGTTGTTGCTGTAATGTGGGAAATGAAACAGCAATTCCCACAAATATAAATTGAATAGTGAACATGATTTATGTATAAATCAATGTTGATTTCAGTGTCTATCATCCAAATACGTTGGAAGAAACCCTTTAATGCGCATGGAAATATGCCTTGCTGTGTGGGGAAATATTGTATTCCTTTAACATCTCGCCTGTGAGATTACAGGCCCGGCAGCTCGGCACTCTTATAATATTGGCGACCAACAGTGTCAGCCAAGTCTTAGTGATCAGGATTTTAAACCATGAGATCCAAATTCAAACTGAGAGTGTTACAAGCAGAGCCAACACTGTTACGATAAGGGCAGTGCAGAATCAATTATGTTGTTTACCTGAATCTTTGTCCCCGAGATCTCCTTCTGCAAGAGAAAAAATAAAACTTGCGTTCATGACCTTAAAGCTATCAAAAATGCTTTGCAGCCAATGTCATTCCTCTGAAGTAATGCTGTATTGCAGAACAAAGTGCAAGCAGTTCGCACACCATATGTTCCCACAGGCAATAAGAAGATGTAGCCGATTGATCATTTTGTTGACTTTTATGGAGGTTTAAATTTTGGCCTTCAATTGCTGCCGTTACTCGTGCAACAGAACCATAGGATCGAATTAAGAAAAAAAAATCCCGCCAAGAAAGAGGAAAGACAGTGACCCAGCTAAATATCTCCTTCAAAATGCTTCAATTCCATTAGTGCAGTCCTCCGCCACTGCGGCAATGGGATCTCAGACTAAATCTTTCTATTCAAGTTTCTCGGGGGGAGGAATGTTAGAAGTTCAGATATGTTGTCAATTTAAGCCATTATTACAATGCGCATTTTAGACGGCCTGTTACATTAAAATTGAGCAATTTAATTCAAATTAAAAGTTATGACATTTAGCGCAATGGCAACAATTATTGTTGCGCTGAATGTTGGCAAATGTTTTTTTGATAGGGGATCTTCAGGTAACGCCGCCCCTTTGCTATATGGTTGGCGCCGTTTTGTTGAGTTCTCTTGTATATTGTTTCCTAGAATTAAATGCATTTTAAAACCTTCATCCCATCCACTCTCCGCAGATGTTATTATGTCACACACGAGCCCCTCTGTCTTGCATCAACGAACCCCATCAGAATGTCGTTCAACATCTTTCGCTCTCGTACACTTGCCATTAGATGCAAATTTGTCATTTACATTAGAGCACCATGCAGTACTGATTCCGGCAGTATTATTATGCTGTGAGTGGAATTATCCTGTTCATTTCCCAATAATGCTTAGTGATTTCTTTTCATTCAGAGGCCCAAGTTCTGGACTCCATCAGAAAACCTTGCATTCTTGTAACGACTCCTGTAAGCTCACTGGTCAGACTTCAGTCTTCTAGATAGCCACGCCGATCTTTCAGAAAATGTATAATGCTCGGTTCAAATATCATGCTTTCCATTTCTTCGCTGATACCTGTGTTTTGTTATGTGTGTGCATAATCTTGAAAACAGAAATAACTTTCGCAAATCAGCCTGGCAGTGACCAGATGGCCTGTACTTTGTCCTTTGTTAATTGATTCGTGTGACCTGGGTGTCGCTGGTGAGAACATCATCTAATGCACATCCCTAATTGTCCTTGAGAAGGACTTGGTGAGCTCCTGTCTTCAAGCATGAGAGTCCAACTGAAGTAGGTCTATCTAGGGTGCTGTTAGTGAGGGAGTTCTATTATTTTGATCCTACGAGATTGAAGGAATTGCGATATATTTCAAGTTCGGATGATGAGTGGCTTGTAGAGGAACTTTAAAGTTGCGATGTTCCCACATTTCTCCTGCCCTGGCCCTTCTAGATGGCAGCGAGCATTGGTTTGGAAGGTGCTGTGAAAAGAGCCTTGGCGATTTCCTGCAGTGCAGTTTGCAGATATTATTCACTGATGCCACTGTCCGTTGGCGGTGGATGGAGTGAATGCGTATGGATGTGATGCCAGTCAAGTGGGCTGCTTTGCCTTGGGTGTTGTCAAGTTTCTTGAGCTACGCACAGTCAGGCAACTGAGGAGTGTCAATCACACAGATGAATTGTGCCTTGTAAATTGTTTACAGGCTTTCGGGGCTCAGGAGATGAGATACAATTCGCAGTGTTCCGAGGCTCTGATCTGCTCTTGGAGCCATTGTCATTTATTGTCATAAGGTGATGGTTTGATAATGTCTTGGTTAAGGTGGTCATTGCTTGGCACTAGTCTTACTGCTTTTGGAAATTGACTGCTTCAAAATTTAAGGCGTCGAGAATGGTGCTGTAGGTACTGTGATCATCAGCAAATAGCCCCACTTCTGAAATTCTGATGGAAGGAATTTCCTTGAAAAAGCAGCTGAAAAAGATTAAGCCTAGAACACTACACTGAGGAAATCATGCAGTGATTTTCTTTAACTGTTGGCCATTGACATCCAACAACGACAACCGTTTTTCTTCCTGCTAGGTATGACTTCAATCAACGCAGAGTTCTTCCCCTGATTCCCATTGACTTCAAATTTGCTTGTGTTCCTTGATGGAAGAATCGGCCAAATTCTACTTTGATGTCAAGGACAATCACTCTCACATCAGCACTGGAGTTCAGCTCTTTTGTTCATGTTTAAGTCCGTGATGAGGTCAGGAACTGAGGGACACTGGCGGAACCCAAACTCAGTAGTGAGCAAGTAATTTCTGGGCAAGTTCCGCGTGATAGCAGTTCCTCTCCATTTCCTCACTTCTCCGAACATCGATAGTATACTGATGGGACGTTAATTGACTGGTTTGGATTTGCCCTGGTTTGCGTGTACAAGACATACCTTGGCAATTAAATACATTGCCAGGTAGATGTCGGAGTTGCATCTCTACTGGGACAGCCTGGCTAAAGGCGCATAAAGTTCTTGAGCACGTCCTCAATACTATTGTCGGAATGTCGTCAGTGCACGTAGCCTTTGCAGCATCCAGTGCCTTAAGCCATTTCATGATATCACGTGGTGTTAGTCGAATTAGCTGAAGGCTGGCTCCTGCAATGCTGGCTATTTCTGGAGTGGGCCGACATGGGTCTCCCACTCGACACTTATTGCAAAAGTTTCAGCCTTATATTTTGCCCGATGTTTGGCACTCTATCATCAATTATAATGGAGACATTTGTGGATCCAATTCCGTCGTATTATTTAATTGCCTTCCGACATTTCCGACTGGACGTTAAAATGCTGCGGACCTTAGACCTGCTCCGTTGGTTGTGTAATTGCTTACCTCTTTCTATCACGTGCTGCTTATGTTGTCTGTCACGCAACTGGATCTGCTATGTCGCTTCAACCTGTTGGTGCTTCATTTTTAGGCATGCCTGGTGCTGCGCATTGAATTTCCCCTTGCACTCTTCAATGAACCATACAATGGCTGGCCTGTAATTCCAGGGTGTCGGGTATCCTGGGACATGAGGTTATACATTGTGATTGAGTACAGTTCTGCTTCTGCCGCTGGACCACATAGCCTCGAGGCTACCTCGCCTTGACATGCTTGATCTGTTCCGAATTTATCCTCTTTGGCATAGTGGTAATGCAGCACCACACGTTGTTTGGTATCCGAAATGTCTCACAACGACTGTGTGGTGGTAACTGCTACCGATACTTTCATGGACACACGCACCAGCAGCAGGAAGGTTCCTGAGGATGAGGCCGAGTATGGTTCCCCCCCCTTGTTTGCTCCCTCACCAGCTATCCCAGACTTAGCCTAGAACGTATATCCTTTCGCATACGTCTCGCTCGTTCTACAGTGATGCTACAAATCCATTTTTGGTGTTGGTCACTGAAGTGAATTGTCCACCATTGCCGCCCTCAATGCTCCTCCAAGTGATGTTTAACATGGAGGAGTACTGATTCATCAGCTGCAAGGGTCGGGGTGGACTGTGGTACGAGGTATTCAGCAGGAGGTTTCCTTGCCCATGTTAGGCTTGATGTCATGTGACTTCATGGGGTTTGCAGGCGGTTTTAAGGGTCCTTAATGCTGTGCCTCCGCATTGTATACCGCCGCAATCTAGGCTTAGCCTGTCCACTACTGGGGCTGTGATGCCTTTGACAGGTACGGTGAATCCTGATTATAATTATGACTGTTGTTTGACTGGCCTGTTGGATATGTCTCCCACGGTTGGCACCAGCCTTCAGTTGTGAGTAAAGATATCTTCGCAGGGTGGACAGTGCTGAATTTGTCGTTGTTTAACCCGGTTTCTAGTTCGATCCTGAGTCCAGTTTCTGCCGTTATACAATTTTCTGTTGCACTTTTGATACAACTCAGTGACAATTTCGGATGGCAAGTAACAGGCACATTGGGGGTTTGGGGCCACATGTCCGTTTCGACAGATGCCCTATGGCCGATAGTATCCATGCGGCATTCTACTGAGCCAAGCAGTCATTCCTGTTTTCCCACACTATCATCTTCTTCCTGTTGATTTATTAAGCCCATGCACCAATTTAAATTCCTTTTGAACTTACTGAATGTGTAGTATTTCAAGCACTTGCTATATGGTGAGTTACGCAAAATCAGCTCTAATTAACAAAAGTCCCCCCCTCATCTATATTTTTAAAGAAAAATGTAGTTGCATTCGTCCATGTCATTTCAGCATCGCTTGCAAAGCCAACATATCTGAAACTTTCTAATGAACCCTTGCACAAAACGGAAAATTGTGTCCTCCTCATCCTCCTACCTTAAGCGTATCGAACGGGATCTCTTTGTACCCCATACATAAGCTTGACAGTAACTTATATATCTCCTCTCCGCCTTTTCTACTCTTAGGAAAACAAACTTCCACCAATCTTCCATTATCGTAAAATTCATTTATCCGTGGAACCATTCTTCCAAATCTCTTCAGCAACCTCTTAATGATCAGTGGCTCCTTCCGAATTAATGTTGATAACCGGATGCATCAACGTTAACTGCGGCATAACCAGAGTTTCAAAATTTTATGCACAATTTTATACTTTTCTGCTGAATGCCGACACATATTAAGCTCAATATTCCGAATAACATGCTAGCTACACTGATAATGTTTCAAGACAACCTTTAAAAATTTCTGCTCCTTATCTATTCAGTTGCATAGTAAAGAATCGTTTAAATAAGTTATTTGCCCTCATCTAACTGTTTTGCCAAAATGCATCAATTCAGAGTTATGTGCATTAATTTCGATCCTTCACTTGATGCCTATGCTGCTCGACTATTTTTCTCTTGGTGCAGTCGCTTGCTATCAATCAGTTTGTTTGGCACAGCACCATGCTTTGTGTCTTTCGCAAATGTTAATGAATTGTCCAAAATGTCAGGGCCAAATTTCTTTCTATCTATCTATCTATCTATCTATCTATCTATCTATCTATCTATCTATCTATCTATCTATCTATCCATCTATCCATCTATCCATCTATCCGTCTATCCGTCTGTCCGTCTGTCCGTCTGTCCGTCTGTCCGTCTGTCCGTCTGTCCGTCTGTCCGTCTGTCCGTCTGTCCGTCTGTCCGTCTGTCCGTCTGTCCGTCTGTCCGTCTGTCCGTCTGTCCGTCTGTCCGTCTGTCCGTCTGTCCGTCTGTCCGTCTGTCCGTCTGTCCGTCTGTCCGTCTGTCTCTCTGTCCGTCTGTCTCTCTGTCTGTCTGTCTGTCTGTCTGTCTGTCTGTCTGTCTGTCTGTCTGTCTGTCTGTCTGTCTGTCTGTCTGTCTGTCTGTCTGTCTATCTGTCTGTCTGTCTATCTGTCTGTCTGTCTATCTGTCTGTCTGTCTATCTGTCTGTCTGTCTATCTGTCTGTCTGTCTATCTGTCTGTCTGTCTATCTGTCTGTCTGTCTATCTGTCTATCTGTCTATCTGTCTATCTGTCTATCTGTCTATCTGTCTATCTGTCTATCTGTCTATCTATCTATCTATCTATCTATCTATCTATCTATCTATCTATCTATCTATCTATCTATCTATCTATATATCTATCTATCTCTATATCTATTTATCTATTTATCTATATATCTGTCTATCGATTCCTATATCTATCTATCTATATACCTGTCTCATTTTCTATCGAATCAACTGTATAACATATAGAGAGGGAGAGAGAGAGACAGAGAGAGAGAGGGAGAGAGCGAGATAGGGAGCCAGACGGTTAGAGAGAGAGCATCCGGCACGTCGAGACAGTGCCGGACCTCTCTATTAAATTCACTTCATCCCAATATCCCGCTGTTCCAAGTTACTCTCCTCCGAAGTTACTCTCTTCTTGATATAATTATTTAATACTTTGTTGATAACGTCTATAGAAGATGCCTCTACGACACCGTTAGTAGTGTAATCCAAATGCTAAGCACTCGCTGGATAAGAAAATGTCTCCCTGAAGGCAACATTGTATATGATGTCAATGTCCTTAACGCGGTCTCTACTGATTTTCTACCGTTCCTGCCAACGGAGCAACTCTCCTATGTTTACTCTCTCCTGGATCCTAATGATTATGTTCATATCTATCAGATAGTTCCTTAATATTCTTCTCAAAAATCGTGAAGAACACCTGTCCAAACTACCCACGTAAGTGCAGCTCCTCATTCCTGGGATTATTATTACAAATTACTTTTCCACGATCTATAATTCAGACACATTTTCCTTGAGAATGTTGTCCACGATTGGAAACAATTCTCTGGTTCAGGCCCGCCCTGTATTTTATGCTACATGTCGTTATGCTATATGACCCTCTTTATAAAGTTTAGCGACCAGTTTTGCTTTTTTAAACGCCCATTCAACCTGCCTTGTCACCCTGAGCAATTTGTGCACATTGACATCCACGTGGAAATACCCTGAAAACCATTTAGATTTTGACACATTCTCTTACATTGCCTCGCCTCGTCCTCCCCACCAAAATGATGTGATCGCATTTTTCTGCGCAAGACATCATCTGTCAGTTGTCCGTCTGATCCATCTGCCAACGGAAAGTTGGTGATATAATGACTACTCAGATTGAACTGTTTCGGCACAGATACCTGTTCCGCCCGACTCACCAGGGAACCCAAGCCCACCGAAACACCCTTGTTACGGGAGATGTAATTAAGGGCTACTTATTCACCAGGACAGCGGTTGAAAACTTCCCTTCGTTTCTTTCAAATATTGCATTGGGTCATTTACGTCCAAGTTCGAGGGCAGACCTCGCCTCGTTTTATGTAGTAAACGGCTACACGGTACTTCCTGCAATATATTGCTGCATGACGGATGCACTGACGTGTCTGCATATGCGCCTGGTCTCAACTTATAACACTGGACGTTAATTCGCGACCTTATGACCACAAAGCGGATGTTCTGTCGACCGAATCACAGCTAAAAAGCTGGAAGCTGCGAGGACAAAACATTCGGCACCGCTTAAGGGAAGAAGGTAAGACCGCAATTTCCTTTCAGGCATTTTCTCCTCATGCCTTGGGGATGTGCTTTTACGCCCTCACTCGAATTCATATTTGTCCCCGAGGCACACGTTTTGTCCACGGATAAGTTATTTCCGCAGTACAGGCTTTATAACCAATCGGGAAATCCGCACCTTGGTGGCTGCTGGCTCATGTATACTCACTGCACTTCTGCTGAGTGTCATCCAATTCTAAGACAGAAAGAAAGCAATTGGTTTATAAGGATCTTGGCATTTAATATTATCAGTTATATTTCCTCGTCCAGATTACAGAACAGCTCCAGTTAATATACCGACATTCCCCGAGCGCAATCAAACTAGGCAGGTAATCCGCTTAAAAATCGTTTCTGGAACCTACACTACTGTTTGAGACTGAGTTTCAATGGACGAATGCAGTTTGCATTATTTCGTTCTGCTCTACTATCTGCATTTTAATTGTGACGGACTTCAGTTTTACGCAAGAGATATTGGCATGGTTCCATCCTGAATTTTCTTTGTTGGAGAACTTAAAATCCGCGTTATCCTAGAAATGTTTCGGTGTAATTCGTAGCGCCTTTGTTTAATTAGCTGAAAATTTTTTGTGTGTTTACATGTTGTTTAAATTAGCTTCTATATGCAGATTTGAGAGATTCCGCTTTAATATTCTGCTAAGAATGATCAGATTGATTTGTTTTTTAGTGCATGGACTGTACAGCGTTGGCTACACAGCATGCCTTCAATCACGCACGCCATTCAGCTCGTTGGCTGACAGAGAATGCGCCGAGCAATTTCAATCTCAAATGGCCCCAGAAACGACTGCATACCACCTGAGCGAACACAGTCTGGATATTTAGAAATCAACATGTATCCTCCCGAAGTCAGGATCCAAACTCGAAAATGTCCCCAAGGGAAGGCATCGTCATTTTTTTTGAAATTAATAATCTTTAAACCAGACTGCAAGTGCGAGGTAAACTTGCTTAACAATGCACAGCAGCCATTAATCTGGAGTTGACAATGCTGAACTAAAATTCGCGTGCGGACGACACGACATTTGCTCTGTGATAATCAGGTCGATTGAACTTTCGTGGGATTTCTGAGGATAACTGTCCTCGGCCAGAAAAAAAAAGTCAGCGAAATTCCGTATAAGAAAGAATCATGCAGCAGCGAATTCCACACTTTAATCGTTTTCTGGATCAATACTTTCCTCCTGGGTGTTAGTTTGTGTTAATGTTAAACCCCTATTTTACTCGCTCTCAATTATGCCTGCGACCTCAAGCTGAACGATTTTCTTCACATTTAGCCTATTACCAAATTCAACTGATCTTCTGATTAATAATGCTAAATGCTATTTCGGAGAAGTGAATCATGATACAAAAGGCGCATAGATATGTTCCTTACACGTTAATATCTGTCTTTTTAAAACAGCGAATCCATAAACTGGCTACCTTTTTCTTTGCCTTTCAGCTTTGTATCTGTCAAAGCATGACGTTACCAGGAAGATTGTGGAATCATTGAAACAGCTGACGTTTTATATAATAAGGCAGTTCTTTGCAGGTGGATTGAAATATTTAACGGTTGCTATATCAAGCATGCTGCTGCGTGCATAACTCTGCAACAACACAATAATATAGATTAAGCTACGTATACAAGTAATTAATGATCTTGGACTGTAGTGTGAACCTGACCCGATCGCAGCGGCCTTCCATTCCACGCCCAGCCAGACGACCATCTCATGTAACAGAACCACGCATTAGTTGGGATCAATAATTGACGGAGAACTCACTGCTGAAGATATGTATCTAACCAATAATTCGACACTCAGTGCAGCATCTCAAGGATTGTTGTTTAATATGCGCCATCCTAGGATATTGTATTCAAATTCGACGCACCACGCTTTGGAATGATTCGCAAATCGTGTTGGGAGCACAGGGAAGATTTAATCGACAGTACCAGGGGCGTCAGTTATATAGACAGCGGAGGGGAGCTGAGATGTTTCTTATCACGGCAAGAAGGTTAATGGATCCTATGATAATGACGCCCAACATGATGAGACCATCATTCTTAAGAAAAAAAAAAATAACAATAAATTGTTCCCTCGACCAGCATGACCAGCAAAAAATAAAAACAGATTGAAGTTGATTCATAGACAAATCATAGGATTGGGTGGAGGGGGTTGGCGGGGAGCAACGCCTTATCGTGCAGAACATGCATTTGCAAGGTTGTTGGAAAAGATTCCTGGAAAGCAGCTAATCAGAGAGAGAGAAAGATAGATAGAAATAAAACTCTTTCATATAGCAGTTACAGGCATGTTCGAGTGTTGGGATCTTTCTATGCAGGTTAACTCTATGATGCAGGCCAAGTATACATATGTACATTTAAAATTACTGGTCGGCATTTCTCTATTCTACGTGTGGGCTAGTAATTGTAGGAATATTTTGTGCAGCGTGTATTTTACACAAATACCAAATATATCTCCCACCTGAATCCTTTAATGACTCTTCGCACGTTAGAATCTCTGGAATAGAGAGATGTGAGAGTTACAACATTATTTCAATTTCAGCACGTTTCCCCGTCTCCCTCCCACTCACCCTCTCGATATAATATACAGAACTTATAGTACAGGTCAAGGTATTCGACAAACTGGATTAAGTACTTCCACGCCCTCCATATTTCGACATACTGCAACTCATATTACCCATATGTACTTCCTCTCGCTTCCACCTGAACCGCCAACTGATCCTACCTATAAATAACGGCAGAATATTTTCCTCAGCTGATCCTTGTATCATATTCACTAAAATATGAGGTCTAATTTGGGCCACAATGTTGATCTCCATTTTAACGAAGTGCCGAGTGCTGGGGTTGCAGTGGCAAATAGCGCGAGGCTTGCATTGGTCACCTTACTTGAGTACAGTTTGGGCAGCAACATACAGAGATATTACATTGAATCGCCCCGAGACGCTCATCCAATAGTTTCATGGCATGCATTAGGATATTTTACTTGCATATTATACATGCTTAATATGTAAGACATCGCATAATTCCATTTTTAACGGCGCGATAAGTCTCAATTAGTAACATGCACCGTGCTTGTGTTTGCAAATTAATTTGCACAACCTTGAAACCAAATGCTTTTGCAGATTTTATTTTTCTCCTGGACTTTGCCAAGTTCTTCCCGTCAACGATTGTTCAATTACATTATTTAGGAAGATAAATGGTGCTTCTCCCTGATTAGGCATGTCACCGATCAACTATAGAGGTCGTTCTGTAATTTTGCCTTATCAATTTGGAGTGAGTTACATGTCAAAATAAAATTTAAATCTATGGAATTCGGTACCGTGAGGGTAGCCATACCCATATAAATTAGACGATAATCTCTGTCCTTCCAATCAAGTGTCCCATGTCTAAGCCTATCCTCAACCAGAGAAACTAATCAAATACATTATTAAATTCCTGCTTTTCTAGGTAAATTGCATTCAGAGGGTGTTGGTGATCAGGGATTGTCATTCCAGTTGGCCATGAGTATGCTTGGCAAAGTACGACAGTCATTTGAGGTGTCTTTCTGCAGTCTGGCTGGCCAGCATCTCCCCCGTTCTTAGCACTTGCCACAGGCGCCTTGGAAGGTTTTACAAGTTGGTAACCAATACAGCCGGCCACCTTACGAACGCAGCTTCAACAGCCATCAAGTTCTGAACTGAGACTTCAACGCAGAGCTTCCGGGCGAAGGTTGTGACTCCACAAAGGCGTCACAGGAACTCATTCATAAACTAGATCAGCAAACCTGTCATCCTTAACCACCAAATACGTATTATTTCTAATTTCACTGTGCTAGCGAATACTTCGTTGTTACCACGACCTTGTTTAAGGAGGATTAAATGAATTCCTTATTCAGTTAATTAGCTTACATGTTATTTATTGTCTTCCAAATTTGTTTGACACAGCATCCGAAAATATGCTCTCGTTACGCAATACTATGTAGCCCTCGGATAGGATTCTTCTGCTGCCAACCCTTAGGGTCAATTCTAGCAATATGCTTAGTTAAAAAAAACGCATAAAACATTCATACGAAAACAAAACAAATCATGTAAAGAAATAATCAGCCATTGTCAATCTCTAGCTTTTTGAAGAAAAATACTTCAGATCAGGTACCTTTTTCTTTTGCATTAAGTTTATCTTCTGTTCGGAATTACATGATAAACAAACCGAAAATTGTAGGATTAGACAACATTTTGCACGAGTGTGAGGAGTTTCGTTATTGGTTTGAACAATTTGTCAACTTGGTGCCAAGTAGATAAATTTAAAAATTGTCATCATTCCGTTAGTGTGCAGGATTCAGCAAGCGTTGCGACAAAAAACGCCAATAATCATGACTCATGGAGCGTCGGAAATTCATCCTGCCCACTTCCGGATGGTCGACCTGTTTTGCTGTATGGCCAGTATTTGCTTTTATTGAAATCAACAGAAGCGAATGTGGGCATATTGCCAAACAACGGGCTCCTGAATTGATTACTTCACTTTTTAAAGAAAATAAAAGTATTTGCTTAATTGTTCAAAATAATAAGGCATGTAATCTAAAGCGACACCGGGAATGTTTTGCTCACCTAGGTCTTTTACAGCTTGTTGACAGTCGCTTAGCTCTGTAATTCGTAAAAATGATGATCCAGACTGAAGTGTCAGCAAAACTGTGCAGTTTCCCCCTTCACATCTATCTACATGGTATGCCTCCAGGACCTAGACCTGAGTGGCCAGCGTAAAACTTCAGAGTTTTCAGATTTTACAGGGCTATGCATTGCCACGAAGATATGGAAATACGTCAAACTGACGCAATGGACTGGAGGGATGGAATGAACCATTGCAGTTGAAATTAGTAGAGAAAGTCATGAAGTGATACATTTTGGTCGGTAGAGGTAATGAACAACTTGTCGTAGCTTTCCAAAGGGGATTGAAGCTGCTGATGGGGCTTTGGGTGTCTAAGAGCACAAATGGTTGCAAGTTGCAGGGCAGATTGAAAACGCTGTCACTAAGCCAGATGAAGTCCTCGGCTTCATAAATAGTTTAATAGGCAGAAAAAAAAACAATTTATGGTAAAACTGTTTAACCGCTAACTCGATTTCAACTAGGGAATTGTATCATATTTTTGACACCATAGTTTAGCGAGAACTGAAGGCATGAGTGAGGTTAGAAAGTCAATTCATGGGAATGTTTCCAGAGATGATTGTTCCTTCTAGGTGGAAAGATTGTAGAATTTAGGGCCGTTGTACAGAGACACAATATGATTGAAAGGAGATTTGATGGGGCTTTTCAAATTCACAACGTCGCCTGGACATGTTAAGGCATGCATAGACTGTTCCCATCTGGAATGGGCAAGATACGGAAGTCTTTGATATAACGTCAACTGGCGGAAAACCAAAGGGGACATGGGGAAAATAATAAATGTGCAGCTCGTCATTGGGTTCTGAAATGCAATGCCTAAGAATGAGCTCGGCGAAGTGACAATCATAGCTTTCAATAGGGAGCTGGGAAATTCGTTGAATAGCAAGCAAGTTGCAGCGCTGCATGTGACCGTCGGGAGCATGGGAAAAGCCGACCTATTCAAGTAGTGATCCACCTCCCACGCGAAGAGCCGGATGACCTCTTTCTGTGCTGTAACCGATCTATGACAAGATGTAGTATTTGATTATGTTACAGATGTTTAGTATCTATTCGTGAAACATGGTATTCTCCCACATGTCTAACTTTACTGGAAGAACCCCCAAGTAGTCGTCCTGCGAGCAACTGTTCCCACCAATTTGGCGGCGGAGACTTTGCTGATAGAGATTGAAAGTAGATTGTTGACAGGAAAGGACAATTTCTATTTATCGCCCCTTAGCATAGAAATCTCCCACAGGTGGCAATACTTTTCCTATATCTATCTATCGCAATGGCTGCTATGCTAGTGTATAAAGTAATTAGGAAATACAAGAGAATGTTATCGTTTATGGTGAGGGCAGTTGAATTCAAAAATAGAGCGCTTATGCTTCAGTTATGTAGATCACTGGTGAGACTACATCTGGAATACAGTTTATTGTAATGCTCTACTTTTTAACAAATGTTGCAGAAAGGCTTCCAAGACGGTTTGCTAGACTAATA
The DNA here is from genome assembly GCF_964194155.1 of Cetorhinus maximus. NCBI lineage: Eukaryota > Metazoa > Chordata > Chondrichthyes > Lamniformes > Cetorhinidae > Cetorhinus > Cetorhinus maximus. Next base: position 5,666,144 of record NC_135911.1, on the reverse strand, counting down.
GCAGGAATGGGCTGTTCGTTATAAGAGGAAAGGTTGGACAGTCCTTGCTTGTGCCGGCTGCAATTAAGAACAGGAATGTACGGCTTGAATGAAACAGGTAGGATCATTAGTTAACTTGACAGGATGAATGTGGCATGGATGTTTACCATCGTGGCAGAATGTAGAACTGGTTCACTATTTAAAAACAAGGAGGCACTGATTTAACACAGACATTACGCTTTCCCCCCGTGTCTCTCAGAGTGTCGTGAGTATTTCGTACTTTCTTCCTCTATGGTCGGTGGAAGCAGACTCCTTAAAAAGTTTTATCGTGAGAGGTAGATAAATTCTTGATAAGGCAGGGGTGGAATGTCATCGGGGTAGCTGTGAATCTGGAGGTTACAGTCAGATGAACAGTGATCTTATTGAATGGTGGAGCAGGCTCGATGGGCCGACTGACCATCCCCTGCTTCTAATTCGTATGTTGGCACGTTGGCCCATCATTGGCTGAGGCAACTTCTAACGTAGACAGGAACAGTCCTAATTTAATTTGTACACTTTGTTTGGATAAAAAACTTTAGGAAGCAATTAGCTCACATTTACATTTTGGGTCTTAATGCAGTGAATTGTTTATCAAATTACCTTTCTCATTTGCTTTGAGTTTTTCTCCTGTTATGGAGTTGAAGATAAACCAGAAACAATTGGAAATAATCAAAGCATTTTTCCTGTTGGACAGATTCTTCTACATTCTTTTGAAATTGTCCGCAAGGCAGTAAAATGCACATTACGAATAATAATTGGCGGTTACTAACCCGCCTGATCGGTCATATTACCAACATTGAATTCCCACCCAGTAATCTTGAACTCATTGCAGCTTTATTTAAAATATCGATACTTAAGCCTCAACTGGCATATTTTCCCCTAGAATATCTAAACTTCGATGGCAAGAACGAAGATATACTCTGTGAAATGTCTAGCATCGAGTTTGAAGTCGCAAATGAATTCTGACATTCTGCTACAGAGTGAATTAACGCCTTGTGGAACCAAATAGCAATCGCTCTTTGATGGAGAGATAGGCGAAAATCGTACGTGATGCAGAAAACAATTCTCTCACCAAACTCGTTGAGAGATTCTTCGCACTTGTTCAGATCTGCAGTTCAGAAAAGCAATAACCTCATCGCTCATGTTAAAATTACAACCTCAGATCTCATGTTAAGCTCGTTTCTCGTTCTTTTCCTTACTGTCCATATTTTCCCTGGTTTCAATTCCTCATTAAAAGGCCGATACAAAATCCTTACTCTCTTGTGTTTTTGAGATAGTCAGCGAAAATGGGGCCCCCTGCACTTTGGAGGAATTCGAAATTGTTCTTCCTTTAGCGACTCTTCTACGGCAAACAATGCCTGGTTAATTTCCTGGCCCGGAATGCCCTGTACTCATGCCTCAGTAATCCTGACTATGCCTGATTCCACCCCAAGATTGATGGCCTAAAGCTGCCTTTTTCTATTTCACATTACTGGACGTGCATTTTAGCTCATTTTAATATTAGTTCCGTTCATGTTATGTCCATCCTATTGTTTATTTTTAGATTTGTGTTCTTCAGTTCCATTTGTTCGCCAGTGGCCAACACTTGGAAGGGAGACGCAGATGAAATCTATTTCAGAAGAAAAAGGCATGAGCTGACACATTTTGTTCGGCAGAGCAATGGAGGGTAACAAAATCGAAAGTGTAACAAATCAAAAGGTCACAGCAACGTAGCGATCTAGGGGTATATGTGAACATATCGCTTAAACGGCCAGAGATGTTGAAGAATTTTTAAACATAGTATATGGGATCCATGGTTTAAGAAAGAGAGGCGTTGAGAACAAAATCAAGGAAGTTGCAATGATTAATTGGAAAGCATTGGTTCAGCCTCAACTGGAGCATTGTGTCCAATAAAGATACTGTCACGAAATTATTAATGTATACATTATTATTCGAAATACTGTTTTTTAAAATAAAGGTTCAGTCTGTTGGTGTGTCTTAATTGGATTAAAGCCAGGTGGTCTGGGCGCTTTGATGTGTACTAGTTTTGCCTTTTCCTACTTTATAATCGTTTTGCCTGGTCTTTGCACGGCCTTTTACCAATCGATATCGCTTTATAGCCTCCTTACGTTATCAAGATAAATAGCCTTTATTTGCGTCCTTTTATGGAGCATTAAAGAAGTGAGGTGAAAACCACCACCTAGCCAGCAGATACCTAGCAATATGTTTATGTTACTAATAAAATTGATGCTTTGAAAGCTGTTTTATTGTTCAACGTTGGAGTTCAAAGAGTCTACTAATTCAATGAGAAATTACATTCAGTGAACGATGCTAAGAATAGATTTAGCAGTTTTGTGTGTGTAGAGCAGAGGCAATGTGAGATCAAAAGCAGCTGAAAGCCTCCAACTGTCTCCACAGTAACCAAAGCGATAAAAGCCTCAATTTATATTCGTAAAATGTGTTGCCTGGCTAATTCTTTGAGTTAATGCTGCCTTAACGGGCATTAGTTTCGGAATTTGTTAAATGTTATGATTGTAGCAATTTGTAGCCATGTGCATATGTTTAACTTGTGCAAATAAATAAGAGGATCAATTTAGCAGAATATAAAACCTCTCAAGAACATGGGGTCTCTAAGTAGAATTTAAAGTTGCAGGTTAAACATGTCACTCACAATTAAAGGTGATGACAGTTGTTATATGTTTTCCTCTGTGGTTTTTTCAATAACTCAGCTGCACCAACTGCACGGTCAAAACAACGACCCGTAATTTGGAATGGTCCGAAGTCTTCAAAGAGATTTTAGAAAACGTTTACAAGAATGAGAGATGAGGGACTTAATCGGAAGACTTCCGTACATGCTGGATTTTACTTAAAGAAGTGACAGTTGAGAGGAGATTTGATAGAGGGATTCAACTATGAGGATTCCACACAGAGTCGACTGAGAGCTTTGTGGTAGCTAAATTTGCTGAACACACAAAAATAGATAGGAAGCTCAGTTATGGGGAGAATGTAAGAAGGCTATAAAGACATATCGATAGGTAAATGACCATGCCAAGACCAAGCAAATAGATTATGAAGTAGGAAAAGTCAACAATGTCCTTTTTGGCATCGATAATGAGAGAGAAAGTATATTATCTAAATGGTGAGAGGTTGCAGAACTCTGAAATTCGGAAGAACCTGTGTGTCCTAGTGCATGAACCAAAAAAGGCTAGTATGCAGGAACAGCGATCAATTAAGAAAGCTATAGAATTTTATCGTTCAGTGGGACAGGAATTGACTCAAAAACACGGAGGTTATCCTGCATTTGTAGAGGGCACTTGTGAGACCACAACTGGAATACCGTGTACATTATTGGCCTGCTCATTTCAGGAAATGTGTAAATGCGTTAGAAGCAGTTAAGAGAAGGTTTGTTAAGCCATTAACACTAATTACCGGGATGTACTATGATGAAAGGTTGGACATGTTAGAAATGTATCCATTTGTGTTTAGGAGGGTAATAAGTAACGTTATCTAAATATTAAACGTCCCGGGTGGTATGGACAGTGTGAATGTCGAGAGGATATTTCCCCTTGTGGTAGAATCTAGAACTAGGTGTTACCATTGAAAAATGAGGTGTCTCACATTATAGACAGAGGTGAGAAGAATTTTTTTTCCTCTGAAGGCCGAGAGTTTTTGGAACTCTCTTCCTCCAACGGCAGTGGAAGTGGGCTCTTTGGTTATGGTAAAGGCAGAGCTAGTTAGATTCGCGAATAACAAGGGGGTGAAAGGTTATCGTGTGTAGGCAGGAGTTTACAATCCGATCAGCCGTAGTCTGGTTGAATGGCGGAGCAAGTTTGAAGATGCGACTGAATTAACCCTGGCACTAGTGTGCTCGTATGTTTACTTTTGCAGTTGGTTGAAGAGTCATGAACAAGCGAACGTAAAATTAGGATGTGTGGAACGGCGAAAGGAAGTATATTTATTTGTAATACAATAATTGTTAAGATCTGCAATGCAATTCCTGAGAATTTACTGGAGGTAGACTCAATAATGGCTTTCAAACTGGAATTAGCTAAACATCCAAAGTATTGAAAGTGATGGGCAACAGGGAAAGGAGAGTGGGGCTAGCAAGAGATGCGCTGGCAGTCAGTCGACACAACCGGCTGAATGTCTCTCTTTTCTCTGCAACAATGTATAAACAAACGTATACTATTGCTTGAACCTGTCCTTGATGTAGCGAATTCCACTGTGTCTATTTTTAGTGTATCAGGTAACGTTCTCTAAAACCATGATAGGGTGCATTAGTGGTTATTTTGCTTGGAAGCACGCTGTCTCACTTCCCTTGGAAGTCGAAGAACTGTCTTTACGTTTACACTACCAAATTCCTTCATCGGTTCATTGAGCTATCAGGACAAGCACATCATTGTCTGCTTTGTGCAAAAATTAAATAGAGTCTGCTCATTCGTTGCCACTGGTCGCAATCTCAAATTCCCATTTCATCATTGTATTTTTTTCCATCTTCTGTACTGTACTACCTCATGCAATTCAATATAATGAACACATACAGAAAATTACTTTTAGTCATTCAAGTAAACTCCAGAACGATATAGGGCGTTCCAGGGAAATACATTCCTTGGTTTTAAAGGGCTAATTTATTATTTTTGTTCCAACTCCTTCGATGGCCTCAGCCATCGTTAGATCTGTAATTTCTTTCTGCACCTGAGCTCTCCGAAATGTAGCTCTAGCCATTTGATGCATTCCGATTTTAATTGCTTCAATATTGTATCACTGAATTCAGCTGCTTTATCACGGAATTCGTAAACCTTTCCGAATCGATGCCCCTCTTCACGTCTTTCCATTTTTACGATGCCTCTTAATGCCTATCTGATTGATCAAACTTTTTGCCAAGACTTCAAATGTAGCCTTATGCGTAGCTGCATCAATTTTTGCGTTACAATTACAGTTATCAGGCACTTGCCGTCGTTCTGTAGTGTAAACCGTGCTATATATGTGAAAGTTGTTTTTGCCGTTCTTGTTAGTTAGAGGGTTGGATTCAGAGTGCGTATTCCAATATTTTTTAGAAAGTTGATATCCTGCATTCTTCTGTGTTAAGAAAAATATATAAACTTCCTAAAAAGTTAAAAGCAGGTGGAAGTCTAACTTGGACGCTAGCGTTAAACAAGTGAAAAGCATCTTTTGCCCGTTCAATACCCAGTACGATGCCCTGTTACAGTCAGGGGAAGCATAAATCAGCTGAGTTCCAATTGAGCGGTAAATATGGTACTACCCATTTTAAACCGCGCAAAATGGAAAAGTTATACTCCATTTTCAGAGCCAAATAGGCCATTATGCAGGCATTCCAACCATTGGATTTTATATTTCACACGGTACTCCATCTACCATACTTCATTTAACCCTGTTAAGATAATCTTCTCTTTCTTTTTCTCACGTGAATTTACCTAGATTCCCTTCCTTACTTTTTGCTATACAGCAAGAGTTCGGACATTCTTCTTATAAAAATAAAGTTCATGAATTCCATATTGGACATATACCATACTAGGTTTTATGTTTTTCTTTATGAATCCCCTAGGTTTGGTGTCTCCCATGAATCATCTTTCCACATATATTCTGCCAAACACCTTCATGTGGAGCTGCTCAGTTGATAGCTTTTGCAATAATTTATAATAAGTCGCTTTGGAGAACGTCTGAAAGAGTTAATTATCACTTGCAAAACTAATTGGCATCTCTTTAACGCAACAAGTTGTTAAGCCCATTACCTTTTTCTACCGTTTTTCGGTTCTCTTCTGTCGAATGGTGGAAGATAAAATCACTGATTCTGAAATAATTCAAGCCCCTCACATGTTGCAAATTTTTATTTAGTTAACATTGGATGTAGCCCAGCTGGCCCTTAGCTTCAATGTTGCAAGCATGTCACCATTATCATTATCATAGTGTCCAAGTATTAATTTAAGTAGAGCATTGCACTTGTTCATTGATGTCACAACCACAGCCATTCCAAAGCGTTTCGCAATTAAAAAATTGTGCCACGTGACCTTTTCTGCCCTGCTGGAAAGGCTCATCGACCTGAAACTTCAACGTTTGATCCTCCCTCCTGGGATATTGCCTCGACCTGCTGAATATTTCCAGGGTTTTCTACATTCATTTCCTAACTCTGCCCGGCCTGGTCTCACACAGGTCCAATCATACACAAAAAAACTCTGTCTCTCACTCGTGCCTAACACCTACTGAACACCATGTAACTCCTACCTGAGCTCCATCCCGTATATGTTCACACCATTTTAAAACTGAGTTTACCGACCTCAAACATACAATAAATTACCCATGCCCAATTCCTTTTCTCCATCCTGAAACAAACGCAATACCCTCTGAACTCAAACGTACGCGTCCCGAACTTCGACTATTACAGTATTCACCTACACCATCTCTCGGGAAAAGTTGACATGTTCGTAATTCTCATTGGTGCGACCGCTTCCATACCCTACATTATCCATAACTTAACTTCCCACTACTCCAACTCAACACTAACTGATCTCATTCATATCAAGTTATACTTATCCATATCACATATGGTTGACCTTATTCAAATTAGACCTCCCAGAAAAATTATGCATCCTATGCCAGTCCGCACCAACAGATGTTGCACACTTAATGACTACACCTCAAAGATACACGAAATCGCACATAGCTAACTGAAGGCTATGCAGCCTTATCTTACTGGATCTCTAAGATGATTCAATATGGTTAGACTGATGTCGTGCTTCCTCAAGCTCAATTGCATTCGAAATCACTGATACCCAGTTTTACGCATAAAGGCCTGCACACATAAAGTACATAATGAATACAGGGTGTGAATCATTCGCGGATACCACCTAGAAGCAGGCTCAAACATAGCCAAGCTCCCCCAGTTTCCAATTCAGCCAAAGCCGACCACACACAGAGGGGCCTTCTCCATCCACCGACTCAGCTATACTCAGCCTCATCAAGTTTATCTCACTCGGAACAGACCCCAACCCTAGCTGGTCTCCCGAGGAGTGGTCCTTACCTGTAGAAGCACGTGCAAAGAGCTGACAGTATCTATAACCGAACGGATCCCTAGACGAACGCACCTGAACCGCTTAATTGTTGTGGCCGACAGCAACAACACGCTAACTTAACTGTACCCAACCTTACATATTCCTAATCTCACCGAACGAGCTCTTATCTTACGAATGATCAACACTGAAGTAAGACCACCATTTAAGGTAGATGTTTGAGATCTGTATGCCAAAATTCTGCCGGCCCTAACTCAATCACTCACTTTTCCAGAACCACTTCATTCAATTCAGGGTCTTGGAGTGACTGTGGCCATCCATTGCTGTGAGTTCAATTCTATCATTTCCACATAAAAATCCAATAATATTCCACTTATGTCTCTTGCTTTCTGACGTTTTAAATATTTACTCACCGCATTCTTGAAGTTTAGTCTGGAGAATATTTATTTCTGAAATGAGCATAAAAACATTTCTTCAATCCATTTCATTTGGTATTCTCCAATAATTTTGTCACTTACAGCATCACTGCTGCCGGCCCAGATCCAGTGTAAAGAGACTCATTAGCATATCTTCAGAAACTGACCTGTGAAGGGCCTTTAGTTATATAATTTCATCCATGAATTCAGAAAACCTCAAAGAAATTTTCCTGCAATATTGGACTCTTGAGAATTTCAGTAGTTGCTGTAATGTGGGAAATGAAACAGCAATTCCCACAAATATCAATTGAAAAGTGAACATGTTTTATGTATAAATCAATGTTGATTTCAGTGTCTATCATCCAAATACGTTGGAAGCAACCTTTAATGTGCATGGAAATATGCCTTGCTGTGTTGGGAAATATTGTCCTCCTTTAACATTCGCCTGTGAGATTACAGGCCCGGCAGCTCGGCACTCTTATAATATTGGCGACCAACAGTGTCAGCCAAGTCTTAGTGATCAGGATTTTAAACCATGAGATCCAAACTCATACTGAGAGTGTTACAAGCAGAGCCAAAACTGGTACGATAAGGGCAGTGCAGAATCAATTATGTTGTTTACCTGAATCTTTGTCCCCGAGATCTCCTTCTACAAGAGAAAAAATAAAACTTGCGTTCATGACCTTAAAGCTATCAAAAATGCTTTGCAGCCAATGTCATTCCTCTGAAGTAATGCTGTATTGCAGAACAAAGTGCAAGCAGTTCGCACACCATATGTTCCCACAGGCAATAATAAGATGTAGCCCATTCATCATTTTCTTGACATTTATGGAGGTTTAAATTTTGGCCACGGCACCTTCAATTGCTGCCGTTACTCTTGCAACAGAAAATAGGATCGAATTAAGAAAAAAAATCCCGCCAATAAAGAGGAAAGACAGTGACCCAGCTAAATATGTCCATCAAAATGCTTCAATTCCATTAGTGCAGTCCTCCGCCACTGCGGCAATGGGATCTCACACTAAATCTTTCTGCTCAAGTTTCTCGGGGGGAGGAATGTTAGAACTTCAGATATGTTGTCAATTTAAGCCATTATTACAGTGCCCATTTTAGACGGCCTGTTAAGTTAAAATTTAGCAATGAAATTCAAATTAAAAGTTATGACATTTACCGCAATAGCAACAATTATTGTTGCGCTGAATGTTGGCAAATGTTTTTTTGATAAGGGATCTTCAGGTAACTCCTGCCCTTTGCTATATGGTTGGCCCCAACTTTTGTTGAGTTCCCCTGTATATTGCTTCCTAGATTTAAACGCATTTTAAAGCCTTCATCCCATCCACCCGCTGCTGATGTTATTATGTCCTACTCGAGCCCCTCTGACTGGCATCAACGAACCCCATCAGAATGTCGTTCAACATTTTTCTCTCTCGTACACTAGCCATTAGATGCAAATTTGTCATTTACATTAGGGCACCATGCAGTACTGATTCTGGCAGTATTATTATGCTGTGAGTGGAATTATCCTGTTCATTTCCCAATAATGCTGAGTGATTTCTTTTCATTCAGAGGCCCAAGTTCTGGACTCCATCAGAAAACCTTGCATTCTTGTAATGACTCCTGTCAGCTCACTGGTCAGACTTCAGCCTTCTTGATAGCCACGCCGATCTTTCAGAAAATGTATAATGCTCTGTTCTAATATCATGCTTTCCATGTCTTCGCTAACCTGTGTTTTGTTACGTCTGCGCATAATCTTGAAAACGGAAATAACATTCGCAAATCAGCCTGACAGTGACGAGATGGCCTGTACTTTGTCCTTTGTTAATTGATTCGTATGACCTGGGCGTCGCTGGTGAGAACATCAATACTGCACATCCCTAATTGTCCTTGAGAAGGACTTGGTGAGCTCCTTTCTTGAAGCAAGACAGTCCATCTGATGTAGGTCTATCTAGGGTGCTATCGGCTTGAATACAAAGGCTGGCTTGTAATTCCAGAGTGTCGGTATGCTGGGGATAAAGGTTATTCAGTGTGATTGAGTACAGTTCTGCTTCTGCTGATGGACCACATAGCCTAGTGGCTACCTCCACCTTGACATGCTTGATCTCTTCCGAATTTATCCTCTTTGGCATAGTGGTAATGCAGCACCACACGTTGTTTTGTATCCCAAATGTCTCCACAACGACTGTGTGGTGGTCACTGCTAACGATACTTTCCTGGACAGACGCCCCAGCAGCAGGAAGGTTCCTGACGATGAGGCCGAGTATGGTTCCCCCCTTCCCCCCTCTTGTTTTCTCCCTCACCAGCTGTCTCAGACACACCATAGCACTTATATCCTTTCGCATACGTCTCGCTCGGTCTATAGTAATGCTACAAAGCCATTTTTGGTGTTGGTGATTGGAGTGAATTGTCCACCATTGCCGCCCTCAAAAGCTCCTCCAAGTGATGTTTAACATGGAGGAGTACTGATTCATCAGCTGCAAGCGTCGTGGTGGACTGTGGTACTAGGAATTCA